>NC_091505.1:10440762-10593116 GCF_947461875.1 Haliaeetus albicilla
GTAGTTTGTTAAAGCTAATCCAGCCTGACACCACCTTGTGTCATGTTTACTCTCAAGTGTAGCAGCAATTGTAAGCAAAGCCCCTAGGTTAAAATCCAGAACAATTTTATTTTTTATGTTGCAATTAAGTGCTGAGGATTCTATAGAATTTCAGAATGTGTTTGTAGTTGAGCAAACATAAGATGGTGTACATTAATGTATTTAAATCTTGGTTGTGCCTTAGACGTGGATGTGGTTTGGGCTGGAAGCAGCTGGGGCGTGCATCCAAAGCAGCAGTAGCTGACAGCCTGCAGAATGTCAGACCTAGGAGTCCCACAGAACATGGCTCCAACTTACTACTGTGTCACTGAAACATACCCAAGGAGAAATGTTAGCTGCAAAGCACTTTCCCCCCATCTTTTTAACTGGGATTTGCAGGAAAGGAAGATTTTCTTTAAGAGAAAACAGGTGGGCACTCTAGGAAAGAATTTCATTAAGTATAACTTAAGTGGAAGTTTTAGTTGATAGAGGTTTGCTAGCTTTGATTGTGATGATTTTAATAAAGACAGAGATTAGGCTCTCCTTCCATGTCTGTTTCCCTTTAAAAAGCTAACCTGAAAAGTGTGGCTATGCAAGATGTTAGTTTTAGGCAATCAAGATGTTTACTTTCCATACTTCACAGTATTTAGTTCAGATTCTGACTTCATGATATTTTTAATTATGAGAAGATAAGCAGTATATGCAAAGCCCAGCCCCTTCTGTGGCTACTGTTTCAATATTGTATGCAAACAGAGGCCAAAACTGCTCTTGCTTACATAGAAAATGTGCTTTGACATCCATTAGCTAAGATAATGGAGAAGAAAAGCAGACAGCTGTTAGAGATGAAATTAAGATAGATGCAAATTAACTGTAGGGTTAGATAATCAGTGTGGGTTGGTTTTGTTTGTTTGTTTGTTTGTTTTTTATGGGAGATTTCTGTCTCTTGACTGGAAAGAAAAAGTAAGAACTTTAGAAACAAGTTCAGTGGGAAAAAGTAGGTTTTAATTTCTCCAGAAGGATACCCAGAAAGATTCATACTTCAGTTTTTCAGTTGCTTTGCTTTGTTTTTTACATTAGTTAGTGACAGGCTCTTTACAAAAATTACTAGCATTAATGACAGGAGGTGAAGTTTCCAGCAGCTAGCAAGACACAACAGTGGTCTCTCAGAAGGAAGCCTAATTAGAGAGTGGCCGTTCTCCTCCTCAAGACAGGAGCCCTCTTCACTCTCACCAAATTAAATTAAACTTGAATTTTTTACAGGTTGCTTGAGGCAACTCAGTAGGTTGGTTCAGCACCTTCCTCTAAGCTAACCCAGAGGGAATTATTAGCAACCTCTAGTAAGAGAAAATGTGCAATTTAAGAGGCATTTCTTATTTGCTTCACTCAATAATGCAATCATTTGTATGCTATTGTCCAACAATTTCAGGTTTCCAGGCCTCTGCTACAGTTCAGTGTAATAATACTAGTATCTGGTTGTCAATACACAGAACTAATTTTATGAATTTATACTTAAAATGTCTTATTTTATGTTTCATGCTACTTGTTTTTTTGGTTCAGTATTTTTTCCTTGTAGTTTATCATAGAAATAACTTTAAGTGATAGAACATCTGCTACAGTAAATACATGAGGGAAATCTTCAGTGAAGAAATGTCCAACAGCAAAAGGAGGATAATGAAAGTCACATCTGGACATGAAAAGGAAAGAAGACAAGACACAAGTCTAGAACGTACTGTGAACAGTTCTTAAATCTCGCTTGTAATAGTGAGCAATAAGATGTATTCAATTTGCTATTGAGCAACTATTCATCTATTTGGTAGTACCTCCCAGAAGCTGAAATGTGAAGTATCCTTTCGAACGATGTAAAGAAATAAGACAGAGGAGCCAATACTTCAGAACAGTCTTGGAATTGTAGAATATGTGAGAACTAGAAGTAGCATGAAGTTAGGGTGAGATTCAGACACTCCTGATTCTTCTGTATGCGTGGTCCTGTGGCTAGTTACCTAGGAAGCTAGACCTAGGAAACATTCCATTTTGCTCTGTTGAAGTGAAGCGATTCCCTTTTTTTTTTTTTTTTTTAATTACTGCTTGGTTTAAAACACAATAGTTTAACCAAATCAAGATAAGATTTTGGCCTTTTTTCTTTTTCTAGCTTATTTGGAAAATAATGAACTAAAAATTTCTTCCTACTTGTAGGAAATTTTTATTACTAAGAAAACCTGTTTCTGAAACACACTGAAGTAAACACAACAAATAATTTTTGTATTAGGCCAAACTAGCTTTGCTTTGATGTAGTATTTTCCCTTAAGGAAAATAATAAAAAGACTAATGTATACATATTCATTGAAACTATCTGAATATGTAGTTCCTCTGTGAATTGCCTGTGCTTTAAGATAATCTAAAGCTCACAGTTTTGCATCAGAAAAGCAGAGATTTCTCTCTGCATTAACCCACACGTTTTCTAAAACTGCAGGTGAATATATCCTGCGAGGTACTTTGCTGTGTTGATGTTTCTGTGTTAAACTATATTTAAAAAAAGGACACCTCAAGGCTGCCTGCTGATGTTGAACAGGGCTGGTAGGGACAAACTATTAGAACAAGTTGATGCTGCAGAGCAAGTAAATGGTTCCATTTTATTTACTTTTACATCTTTGAATTGTACAATGAAAGCGAATGATTAAAGCATGAAGAAAATTCAGTTCATTTTTTTTAGGTTTGTGTATGTTAGAATATTCAGGGGTTTTATGCATGGTTAGGCAGAATTGACTTGAAGTATAGTTTTGGCAAACTTTGAATAGCTTTGTGTGTGTAACAAGGAGATACCATAGTCACCGTATTTCAACTGGACGTTAAAGAAGGATGTTTGAAATGGATTTTTTTTTTTTAATTAGACCTCATCAGAGACAGAAAAGGCAGACAGACAGCAGTAGTAGTGCTATATAGTTCATTACTTTAAAGCTCCAGATTTCGATCACTTCTGTCAGAGATTTGTTTTTCTCAGTGGCTTAGTCTAAGACTCATATACACAGATTTTTAACAGTAATTAGGCACTCAGCACTTATAGGAACTGAATACTTAATATGCTTTAAAAGTGTCACATTTGTTCTGTGTTTCACTTTCACTTTGTAAAGCAGAGACAGTATTATTCCTCTTTACAAGGATATTGTGAGATAAATGTATTAAATGCTGCAGTGTGTTTGGAACTTATGCTGTTCTTAGGTATCTAATGTAGTCTAGTAAGTTAAGTAGCCAACATGTCTAGATGTTCTTATCTTGCAGAAATTACTCGGGTAAAACTTATTGTAACATGAATTATCTTTGTAAATAAGATGAGGTTTTAGGTGATGATGCAAATACCTATACCAAAGACTCCAACTGACTTGAATGAACTTTGATTCAGGTCCATTAAAATTTGTCATGAACAATTTTCAACACACAGGTTCTGCAAATTAATTTTAGTTCTGGTTGTATTTCTTCTTGTTATGAGTAATCTTGTTACTTTAAGTGGGACTGTTCAGGTGCTCAAGAAGTTCTACAACATCTGAACTATTTGACTGTCATATTTATGCAACTATAATGACTGTGATCATTTCTGTTCGGGTCAAAGGAGTTTTACTTTCTGAGGCAGTAAACATTGCCAGTATTAAAGGCAGCCACCCATCTCTTTACAAGCTCTGGAGTGGCATGACAGCTAACTTGCTATTACCTTTTCTATGTTAGCAGAATCAGCAAATGTTTATTCCCTCCAATGCTGCTTTATTAACTCCTCTTACCTATGCCCTCTATCCGTTGCACCTACCAAAGAAAAAATAAAGCCTGTTGAGACAAAATACAATGATACTCCAGGATATTGATGTGCTCTTCTGTACACTCTGTTCCTGGTCAAATTGGCGTGGCTCTCTACTTGCAAATGCTGTGCAGTTCCACTGAGACATGCCATTTTGTACCACCACCAAATTTATCCACTAGAGTTCTCCATTTTGTGGCTTGAATTACTTCTGATGGCTCTACAGAGACTGTCTTGACCATGTTATAGAGATTGTATTTTGGAAATAGTATCTGTGTGAGCAAAATAATTAATTGTCATTGAATTCAAAAGTCTTGCAGGAATTGGAAAGAAATCTTGCAAAATTTCATTGTGAAGTTGAGTCTTGAAATAACTTCAGTAAATACTATACATGATGTTTCAAGGGATCAGTACTGAGAATTTGTGACAAATGGTAAATTTCTGAACCTTATTTTGTAATTGAGTGTCCATGATGATTCCTATAGCTCTGTGTGCCATGGCAATGAACATAAATTGAAGCAGCATCTCATTTATGCAAAACTAAGAGTCCAACCCCTTCAAATGAGTTCAAATGATTTTTAACTATAGATGCAGGAAAATGTGTTCAGTAGTTTCATTATCAGTATTCCAGTAAGTACTAGAAATAATTTGATTTCCAAATTAAATCTATGGAAATGAACAAAGCTCATAAAATGAAGAAACATAATTCATCATATGTAAAGTGAATTTCTTTAACTGTTGTAAGGGCAAGCGAGATAAAATGTCCGAGTGAGTTTAATCTTAGATTTATCAAGGTTAATAAAATTAGGTTTCTTTACATTTTAATGTTAATACAGCCAAAATTTAAATAGTTATCTTAAACATTTATTATGACTGCTGTATCTATTAGATAAAATCCATTAATTTTAAGTGCCAACAACATAAGATAAGAAAGTGTGGACACTTCTAGCTAAGAAAAAGATGATTCTAAAATTCCCTTAATCATGAACTTGTAATGCATAGAGGAAAGTGAAAATTAAATTTTGATCTGAAACAATAGTAATTACAACAATCTCCATTTTCATTCACCAATACCAGCTACACAGTGTTAATGCCTCTTGAAACCTGAGCAAATAGAGAATTGTCTCTAATAACAGTAAACCCACTCTCATTTTAACAGTTATAACAATTTACAGTTTATCCTGTTTATTGCATTCAATTGAATTACATTTTTAGTATGTTTTGTTTGTTTTGTTGTGATGTTCAGCATTACAGTTCATAGGTCCTCTAGAAGTTTTTTTAGGAATCACGTATGTTTGTTTTCAATGGCAAACCCTGTCTTACTGTGAAAGGATTGGAATAAAACTGAAATCCCAAGTAGTCCAGAATTGCAAAATGCATGCTCCTTGGACACATGTCAGGTTTTTTCTTTTATACATTTTATTCCTTAACAGAATAGCTCACATCTGTAATAAATTCAGCTAGGAAGTCCTCTGGATAAGTAAGCTGTCCTGCCTTTTTATTTTGACTGTGCACTTAGGCATATTTTGTCCACAGACCCAGAACCTGAAATAAGAACATGCCTGAACTGCCCAAGCTTTAAAAGTAATCTGGACATGAATATGCATTGCTGTGTGGAGGCTGATGATCCTGTCTAACGAGCAGCCAATACACAAGAATGAGGTGCCACACTTTCTCTGGGGCACTTCTGATGTGATTGTTTCCTGTCACATTGTCTCCTCTTTTATCCAGTGTCTGATGATGCAAACTTCATATAAGTGGCAAAGTTAAAATATAGTAAGAAAATCTCTTCCACAGCCTCACCTTGTTTTTGCTGCTGTGTTTTGGTCCCAGGTTAAAACAATGAAACACTTACCTTTTTAATCTATCTTTTAAGCTTTCTACTTGGATTCCTATCTCAAAGAGTTTATAAGCTCCGTTCTGTTCTGTTTGTCTCTTACTTAGCAAAGTGTCCTTTTTTAATGGCTGTGGCTCCTAAACAGTATGGCAACGGGAATACATCATGTTAATGTTATTCTACCACTACCAGTAAGCGTTAGAGCTGTAATTTGCTTTGTATCTGTTTGGATTACTTAGGACAGTAAGAGCTATGCTGAATGGTAGCTGTTTGTACAATCCATCTTTTAATTCACTCTCTGAGGCAGAAAACTATTCAGAGCAAGGTTTGTAATAGTTCCAGAGTGCATTTGATTTCTTAGAAGCAAAAATCATCTCTCATTTCACTAAACAAAAAGTATTTTTTCCCTGGGATGGAGTTGGTTGTCCACACTTATAAAATGGAAATAATAGGTTTTAATTATGGTTAGTGGGTGGAATGCATTTTTTTACTCGATGGCTTTGTTAATAGCAGTGTTTTATGTTTGGTATTTTTACATAATCTTTTGATAGAAATAGCATATTTTCCATAAAATGTAATGGATGAGATAATAGCTAAACATAAATTCTACTTTGTCAGATTGTACTTCAGAGTTATTTTTGACAGTTTGCTACTTTTTAGTAGCACTTTTTCTGTGTTTTCTCTCTGCTTAATAAAAAGAGTAAAACTCAATAACCTGACCCTTTCTAGCCAATGCTATATTATTAATATGTTATCATTTATGTGCGTGGCATTCTCAGGTGTTGGATAGATACCCTAGTAGACTGATAATTGGCCAAGTGTTTCTGGCCAAGCAGTCCCTTGGAATTACATATATGTTTAGCTTTTATTTTTAATGACCGACAATTATTTGAGTACAAAGAATTGAGTAGTAAAGCTCCCAAAGTCTCCATTGGGATCAGCATTTTACCCACATGACATTGTTTTGATGCCTTACTGGAAAAAGTGGCTGAGCTGTAAATGTGTGCTAGCATAACTTATCTAGTTGAATCAATCCTATGGAATCTAGAGGCTAAATTATTAGAGCATCAGGACAGGACGCTCCTTATTTCACAGATTTGTAAAATAACCCTTGATTAGGACTGCCTTGCACTACTGTAATGCAAATAAAATAATTAACTTTTTTTTTAAAGTATGATGCTAAATAGCCTAACATTGAAGAGAGATGTTTTGTTTCTAATGTCTAATATAAATTTTCTTGTTACAGAAAAAAAAAAAAAATCTGTTATTTACACAACTATTTTCCTCAGCCAATAGCTTCCACTTAAAAAGTAGCTGATACTTTGATCTGTATTATTTAAAACTTCCCTTGCTAATTAATTATTTTTTTAGCCCATTCCTTTTGACTTAAAACCCAGGTTATGGTACTATTGATTTGTAACCATGTTAATTTTTTAAGTATATGGAAATGATTGATGTTGGACGTTTAACTGTTAAAACCCCCAAATTTGGAAGATACCAAAACCTGTGCTGAATTGGAAGATAGAGAAAATCGGCTAAATTTTATGACTCATAGGCAGAAAGTCTAGGCAGACCCTAGCATCTGAGTAATGAAATAGTTATAAAATTTTTATAAAGTGCACCAATTCTGATACTTAGCTATAAAAAAATTCGCATTCTCATGTTTGAAATACATTCCTCCTTCAGGTATTACATACAAAGTACTCCTCTGCAGTTCATTTATATGTTCTAAAACTTCCTTCCCTCATTTTTTCCCACATCTTTCATTGTCCTGACTTTGCCAGTGTTAAAGCACTTCAGCACCTTCAGAGATTCCAGACAGAGCTTGATTGTTTTCGTTAAAATGCTTTCCCAGTAATAAAGAACTTGACAAGGTGACAAGGTTTGATAAAGATAACTCATTTGGGAACATGTGGGTGTTGATTGTCAGTCAGGACAATAGTTTCTATATCTGGTGTGAAGATACCTGCAGTACCACTTGTATTATTATCACTCACTCATATGTAGCTTGATTGTTATTGTCACAGGCCCTGGATTTATGATATTGCTGAGAGATTTTAGCAGGAGGTGAAGGCCAGAGGAAGCCTCTTATTTACTAAGAGCTTTGTAATGTTTAACAAAGGGGCCTAGTCAAAATAGGAAGAAAACTAATATATCTTAATTTTGTAATGCTGTTTTCCAGTTGCTATATTACAATGTATCCTCACTACAGTATGTAGTACATTTTTAGTGGATTTGAGAAAAAAAAGAAAAAAAGAGGGTAGTTTTTTACCACCTGAGGATTGAGACTTTGGGGAGCAGTGAGTGCAAAACCCCTAACTTTTTTTTTTTTTTTTTTGTACAATTGTATTGGCTTTGTGTGGCAAGGTTTTGGTAGCAGGGGGGGTTACAGGGGTGGCTTCCGTAAGAAGCTGCTGGAAGCTTCCCCTGTGTTCGAGAGAGAGCCTATACCAGCCAGCTCTAAGACAGACCTGCCACCGGCCAAGGCCAAGCCCATCAGCAACAGTGGTAACGCCTCTGTGATAACATTTTTAAGAAGGGAAAAAAGTTGGGACAGGACTGGCAGGTTCTGGCAAGGTTCTGGCAGGACTTGTGACCCCGTGGGGGACCCACACTGGAGCAGTGTGCTCCTGAAGGACTGCACACTGTGGAAGGGACCCACGCTGGAGCAGTTCGTGAAGAACTGCAGCCCGTGGGAAGGACTTGCATTGGAGAATTTCGTGGAGGACTGTCTCCTGTGGGAGGGACCCCACGCTGGAGCAAGGGAAGAGTGTGATGAGTCCTCCCCTGAGGAGGATGAAGCGGCAGAAAATAACGTGTGATGAACTGACTGTAAACCCCATTCCCCGTCCCCCTGCACCCCTGGGGGGGTTGGTAGAGAATCCGGGAGTGAAGTTGTGCCCGGGAAGAAGGGAGGGGTGGTGGGAAGGTGTTCTGAGATTTGGTTTTATTTCTCATTACCCTACTTTGGTTGATTTGTAATAAATTGAGTTAATTTTCCCCAAGCTGAGTCTGTTTTGCCCATGACGGTTAATGGTGAGTGATCTCTCCTGTCCTTATCTCGACCCATGAGCCCTTTGTTATATTTTCTCTCCCCTGTCCAGCTGAGGAGGGGAGTGATAGACCGGCTTTGGTGGGCCCCTGGCATCCAGCCAGGGTCAACCCACCACAACGATAGATCCTGATTTGTTCATAAGGGCTATGCTTTGAGTTTCACTGCAATAACAGGTGACTGACCTGAGTCATCCAGGGAGTACTACCAGTTCAGTGTTTTATGTCAGTAGTGTTAGGAGTGTTCTAGAACTCTGTTCCTTATTTCAGAAGAAAGTAATTGTATGGAAATGAGGAATAAAATCCAGAATCGTCACTGCAGGTAATCTCTCAGTACATGCAGGTTGCTTTCCTTGCTTTCAGCGGCTAGTGCTGGTAAACCTCTCAAGAAGTCTTAGAGAAAAGTTAGTCTTTATTAGCCAGGAGACCTGTGCAGAGTGCAGTCACATGCGCAGAATAAAGAATTGGAAATCAAAGAAAACTGCAATCACTTTCAGTAATAATAATTCTGTAGTTGTTTTCATTGGTATTAGGTGAAATACTCATACCAAAGTCTATTTCAAATTGATGGCATCCCTTCAAACTGTAGTTAAGATTTTATACGTGAATCTCTAAGGTTACTGTAAATGCGAAAAAAACTGAAAGTTTAACTGTAAGTTTGGAGTGATAGTAGTTCTCAGGGGATTAAAACTATTTTTTTTTCTCATGTTAAGTGATACATGTCTTTATTGCATTGAGTCTTTTGTTTCGAGTTTAAGGAGGATTTACAGGGGATATTTAGCACATGCTGCTCTGCATATTTTTTTGTTGAGGTCTTTCAACAGCCATTTCGAAGGGAAAATAGTTTTAGTTTTGGGGAAGGGGAAAAGAGCAACTCCCTGCTGGTGTTCCAGAGCAAATGTTCTTAAGGGCATGGACAGTTATGATAATTTCAAATTATAGGTTTTACTATTCAGCATCATACTTTTGTCTGTCCTGAAGCTACAGCCAATGTCTGAACTGTGAGAGGGAAGGTGTAAATTGTTGTGATGACATTGGGGAAGAGCAAAGGAGAAGAAAAGTCTTTAGAATATTTGCAATTGTGCATAAAGATTTACAGTGGAATATTACATGTGGCTGTTTCCAAGACATTAATTTAATTGGTTCTTCACAGGTGTAAATAAAAATGTGGCCTTCTCTTAAGTGTAAGATAGCCTCATATCACCTACTTGTGCATAAAACCACTCCAACTTCTAGTGTAGATGGCTTATCTTCATGTCAGCCTGTTAATTCTTTAGGAAGTTTGTCTTGCATCTAGACATTTTTGTTTGGTGCAAGGTACCCAAAATGTATCATGCACACTCAGCCTGTTGTTTGTGTATTTTCTCATAGTGATGCTTTTGAAATGTATGTTAAGGGATGCAGGAATAAATTCATTTTGGTGGAATTGTTAAGCAGTGATTACCACCAGAGCTGCGTGGTAGTATCAAGCAGTATATCAAATGGAATACTACTACAGTCTCTTTTGTCCTCACAGTAATTTGTTTTAAGGGCATAATCATGTTTTTATGGAAATGCTCACATTTTTACTATTGACATAAAGAAAAAGCCCTTGATTATTTTTTTTAAGACAAATCCGAGTGTCAAATCCAAGTGTATCAACTTATAAATTATTTTTTTGGATAATCGACTGCTGGGATTTTCAGAGGCAATGGATCCAGAGAGTGGTAGATATTGGTTCTGTGCTCCGTAAGATCAGTCATGATGCCACCATAGAACTGCTGGATCAAGAAAGAAGGTCTATGTTCAGCAAAGCACTTAATTTCCTTAAGGTTAAATGTGCTTAAACTTAATTAGAATCTAAGTGAGAAGACAGATCTCTTATTGGTGAAATACATTTTTGTGTCTGTTGGCATTAATATAGGATTTTCTTTAACTAAAGCAGCTTATTGATGTTTAAGTAGAATTTTAAATAATACTCAAAATCATCATATTAACAAGTTTACCAAAATTATACAGTATTTTTCTGGTGCACATCTGTGTCAGTTGCAAATGGAATAGACTCAGGGCTTTAATGATGCAAATTAAATTTTCCAGTGAGAGAGATGCCAATATAGGCCAAGAATTAATTCTGAATCCAAAGGGGGAAGAGCAACCTATTAATTCATTACATCTGGCAGGAGCATTTCAGTAGTTTACTTTTAGTTACTGTGATACTTGGTCTTAAATAACAAAGGAAACTGGCCTTTCCCGTATATGCTGTGCATCAATTATAATTACTGGAATCCTCATCTCCCAAATTGAACTGGTTGTATATTGCTTTCTTTATTCTTCCTGCTCTGCCATCATCCTCTTTGCATAAACCTCTGAGGTCAGCTGCTTGAGAGAGCGAGTGCTGAAATCCTCATTTAGTTAGCTGCAGAACTATAGGCCTAAGTATACAAGTGGTCTCTTGAAAATCAGGTGCTTAACACTGGATCAAGGATTAGTACAATAGGAACTGTATGGCACATCGCTAGTGGAGAGAATAACTAGAGGGTAGAAACCATTTAAGCCCTGGCTGAGTATTTCCTTGCAGGCTAAGACTTCTGGTAAACAATTGTTTTTATGGTTGTACAGCACTGTTTTCAAAAAATGAGGTACTTGGAGCATATTTTTTTCTGGAATAAAATTGGTGACGCGAGGCAGGGGTCCAAAGCTGCCAGGCCTTCACTTCTGCACCGTCCGAAGTTCCCTGTAGCTGTGAGTGCCACCAGGCTCTCAAGGTGGGCAGAGTGTGGGGGCTGCTGTTGCTGCAGCCAGGCACAACCCATGGAAGTGGCGATTTTGTCGGAATGCGGTTCAGGAAATGCAGTGGTGTGTCTTCATTGCAGAGTTCATCTAAGTTTAGCTAAGAAGAATTTAATACCTTAACTATGAGTTGCGTTTTGTTTGGCTGGTTCTGTATATGCAAGTGGAAGAAGTGTGGGTAGTTAAGGAATTGTACTGATGCAAAGCTTTTTAACAAATTTAGGTATTTTAGGAGTATGTGTCAGGCTGGTATTGTGATGGTAACTCTGGAAATAGTTCACAGTCTGAAACTAACTTGAACCGAAAATATCAAAATGAAGGTTAGGTTTTTTTTTTAAACTTCTATTTTATTATTTCAATTTTTTACATCAGAAAACTACCTTTGAAGTTTATTGATTTCTCTGATAATACGTTTTTGATATAGTATTGAAAACATTTTCCAACCATACCAGAATTAGGTATTGATTTTTAGTATTTCTGATTTCTTTTCACAGAGATTTTACAACACATTTGTCCTGGTTTTCTAATATGGAAGTTATTATCACACAATAAATAATTTTACAGATTTGTTAGTGTATTGCCATGAGAAATCATATGCTGGCATCAAATCCTTTCCTGGCAATTTCCTGGAATAATTATCAATGTCTGAGGGAATTGCAAAACATGATTTATTTCTATAAAGCATATCTGGAGATAAAAACTGCAGATTATCTTTTAAATCCAACTTCACACATGGGAGTTTTTTGTTGCTAAAGTGCAAGGTCTTATATGCAAGTCCTGATCTAGAATTGCAATGTGTGTTCTGAATTCTCCATGGAGAATTTCTGTTCTCTGTAGCTCTACATTGCGAGAGAGCTGGAGCTGCTGATATTGATGTGGAAATGGTAACATCCTGGTGATGACAACTGCCAAAGCAATCCTTGATATTTTGGCTGAATCTGGCAAGAAAGGGGAAATTGCAAAGCAAATTGCTAACCTTAGTGAATGGAACCATTTTTTTGGTGATCCAGAGGTCAGTCTTTGGTCCGAATTAGGGACAGAATGAGTTGAAATCCTTATTTTTCCATGTCCTCCTACACTGTGGGGACTTCGATATTATGGGTCTCTATTCTCTGGATTGACCAGAGTTCATATTCTAAGACCTATCAAAGTAGTTTTCCACAATAATTTTATGTTCAGTGAATTAACACTTCCTCCTTTAAACCCAAGAAAAAATAAGAAAATGTTGAAAAATTTCAAGTAGTTTTTACAGAAACATACACTGATATTTTTCTTGCTTAGTCAGTAGGA
Source organism: Haliaeetus albicilla (assembly GCF_947461875.1). Taxonomy (NCBI): domain Eukaryota; kingdom Metazoa; phylum Chordata; class Aves; order Accipitriformes; family Accipitridae; genus Haliaeetus; species Haliaeetus albicilla. Next base: position 10,453,512 of record NC_091505.1, read on the forward strand.
GTGATAAGAATGGTAGAAAAGTCCTTTTTTCACTTCCTTAATATTTTGAATAGTAATACAGTACTTTGAATAAGTACGTACTATGGATATCTTGTGTGAAACTAGCATGGGTATCGTAAGAATGTTGCATAGAAACAAAATGAGAATGGACTGCTTCTGTGAAGTAGCCACAGGGATTGACATCTACTTGGGGAGTATTTTCTTCAAAGTAGCTATATATTTTTTTCAGATATTTTAATTAAAAATAAATAATTAGGGCAGTATCTCAAAATCTAGTTGGCTTTAGTATGAAAGTGCTTATGTTTTAAGATTTCGTACTTTGGTTTACTTTCCTTTCTCTCAAGGAAAGGTAATTTATGATTTTGGGGTTTTTTTTGGTCTGCTTCCATGTGCTGGACAAAGTACCTGGCTGCTTGGGTAGTAATGCTTTTAGATTTAGATTATATACAGAGTTTGAGAAATCCCCCCTTACCTATCATGAAAAGCTTTTGTGCAAGAGTCAACTTATGTGAGGAGATAAATGCACTATATAACAGTACACAAAATGCTAGTTCAGGTAGAATACATGCTGCTGCTAACTGACTAAGCCTTCCTGTGTATGCTAATCCTAATTTATGTTAAATTGTAATTAAGACAGTTTTGTTTATTGCTTGTAGCCATGAGCACCTGGAAGACTGACTAATCCCACCCATGTGTTGGGGACAATCCAGCTGCTATTGTTGACTCACAATGCAGAAATTTTGTAGTGGTGAGTTGTTTTTATGGGTATTTTTTCAGGCATTTATAGAGGGCCTTTTCTTCTATCATATCAGGAACTGGAACAGAAGAAGCATCCTAAATAAAATAAATGAAGAGATTTTGGAGCAGGAGGCCAAAATCCAAATAGGCTAGCTGCATTTCCATCCAAACTATAAAATAGAGAACATCTCTGATTTACCCATGCAAAAATAGATTCACATCTTTTATCGTAGCTGTGCTTCTGTTTTGTGTTGCACATATATTTAGGCATAACTGACAGATTTTTAGGATTATGAAGTGTGTTATTCAGAAGGCCATAGGTGGTACCACAGCAGAAAGATGATAAATGATGAGAAGAGAAAAAGGGGCAGCGTAAATTGAGTCTCAGGAGACTACATCCATAAGAATGAGGAACACCTAAGCCCACTTTCTGTAAAATTTCAAGTTTCCAGTTGCATTGTCTTTCTTATTACAGGCTAAGTCTAGATTCTCTCATAAATGTTGCTGTATGTGTAAATGTTTTGGACCTGTACCTAATAGATATATTCACATAACTAGATATAGCATTGATTGTGCCATCAATTGACAAGAATTGTTTTCTGTTTCTTGTATAGCATGTATTCTTAAAACATAAGTAGGAGAACTCAGGTCAGTATTAAGTCTTACTGTGAAAGATTTCTCCCTTTAGGAGAATTATTTCCCTGGGTGAGTATTCATTCTAATGACTTCAAATGATCCATTTTAAAAATCATGCAAGAACAGTAGCATTTTACATTTTCCGTTGTTAAATCTTTGAGCTGTATAGGCATTTCCTATGTTTAAAAGTTTTCTGCTAACATAACCAAGTCAACTGTTTCTCCAAGAGAAATGTCTCCTAATGTTTCGTTGTCTATCTTGTCATGATGGAAAATATGCAAACTACTGTTACGTGACAGTTACTTTCTCTGAACTTTTTGGAACACAGCCCATCTAGAGATCATTTTCATCTGGTGTGGAAATTTGGACCTAATTCTTCATTCGTTACATATTAAAAAGCATCATTGGTTGAATTTGTTATGAGGTTGTGGTAAAACAGGAATAAAGAATTAGGGGTTAAAAGTAAAACCACACAAGGGCGTATATAATAGTTCACACACAATTCAAATGTGAGTGCAACTGCTTTGCAAAATGTTCTGACTCTTCTCATGTTTGTTACCTTGTGATATTTGCAATTGCATGGATTTTCTTGCCAGTTAAAATTAGAATTGATTCTTGTAAGAAGGCAAAATTAGAAATGAAAAAATTCAAAGTGAACACATCCCTGTTATAGATCCTAAAATGAATGCCAGTTCTGTAGTAATTTCATGTGAATTCTTCTTACAGACAGCAGAGAGCAGCAGTGTGATGACCTGAATCAGAAGGAATGATGTTAAGGAATACTGAAAGTAACTAAAAGTTAAATACTTCAAAAAAAATCGATTATTGCTTTTATACTGGTACAATTTCTTTAAGAGACTTTTGCAAAAATACTTAGAAAACTGTGAAAAAATTACAAACAATAAAATAACCATCATGGAAATAATTTTGAAGAAAGATGTTTACATACGGTAAAAAAAGTGAAAGTAGAGGGTGGGTAATAAGTGTCTAAGGAAAATGAAGGATGGGTTAGTGTCTGAGCTGTGTATGGAACTGTCAAAAATGATGATACAGTGTAATTAAGAGCAGAAGACAAGCATTAGCTCACAGACTGTAGTTTAAAGAATAATTTTACTTGAATGCATATTGAATAGTCTGAAAGTTTATGAATTCAATGAAATTAATTTTCAGAAATCATTAACTATGTCCACTAGTAATTTACAAATCAGTATTTTTGTTCATCTTAGGAGTTCATAGGTACAGATCAAACCACATTAAAACATTCAGGGTGTAAGTCATAATGTAAAAATTGAAATATTGTTTCTGAGGACTTGGAAATAGTTTCTTTCGTATATCTCACTTCCTCATTTGATACTTTCTTACAGCAAAACCAAAACTGGCAATTTTGTTTTTCATCAGTGACTGTGTTTTACCCTCCATATTTTCCATAGTAAAAGCAGGATGTAGACTTTTGTGGGTAATGAGCAGATATAAATACCTGTGAGTCAGATAAATTATGCTGTATCCCTTCATTTCAGAGAAACTGCTACAGTGAAGGATGCAAGCAGATGCTGTTGTCCTGGTGATTGCTCATTTGAGTCTGGACTGCACCAAGTCTGCATTCCTCACTTCTCCTTAGATGTTTGCATTTATGTATACAACTCATAGGGACAAAGGCTACAAATTAAACGCAACTAAATAGAACAGTATACATACAGTATATATGTGATGTGTTGAAAATGGCATATGGCTTATAAGGAATATGAGTAAGAGATTGCACTGGAATAGTATCTTATAGCTGTTAAAGGCGATCTGAGACATATAACCATGACATATGATACCAGCTTGGTCATGTCTTCATAGTGTTAATCAGCTTAATATAGAACTAAATATAGAGGCATGAAATTTCAAGTCCACCAAGCTATTCTGAGTGCCTGAGTTTGTGTGCCCCATCTGAGATACAGGAGTCAGCAATTGGCATTTTCTGATAATTGAATTACTGATGTGTCTGTGTGGAAATTTTTTTTCCCTTTGCTGCTATAGGCCACAAGACCTGATCTGAAGTGCACCGAATTAAAAATAAAAGCTGCTACATTCCACAAATTATCCTCCAAGCTCTGAAAAAATACTGTTAATCTCACAATTTTCACTCTGTGAATTTTTTTCATTTTTTTTTCCCCCATAATTAAACGACTTTCATTTTGAAAGCAGGTGGTACCTTAGCTATTAGAAGTTATTTGTATTTTTGAATTGGTGTTTTACAGAGGTTTTGATGATATGGACTATTCTTAATGTGTTTGTGACCCTCATTTTTGAGTTTCATGTACTTCTCAAGATATTGCATGTTTCTAAGGTTCTCCCTTTCTTTGCAGAGCCTTGACATTTCTTGAGCCTGAGAAAGCATGACTTAAATTCTAGAATAAGCTGTTATGCAGCAAGTTGCTTTTCAAAAAGATGTGATCCTGAAACTTTTTACTTTACTATAATGTAATTTCATGCTCTCGTGACAATTGTTTGAACTTGTATTTTCCACACATTAGCTGATAATACAGAAAGCTTAAACTATGTGTAGAAAAGCTATGTTTAAATAATTTTGGCTCTGCCCTCTACAGTCTCAAATCACGCAATCACTGCATCAGCAGAGTATATTGAACATAATCCTTTTTATGCATTCACTGCCCACATATGTCAACACCTGCATCTACCAGCTGGCTGAAGTCAGTATGACTTCTCTGATATAGCTTTTCATAAAATAAGAGTTATTTACTAATTTTGTCTATTTCTAGACCTGATTTGACTGATAGATTTGAGTGATTTAAGGTCAGTAACAGTGCACTTTCTGAGAAGTTTGTTGTATGATGCCTCTTCTGTTCAGATGTTTGTTGACTGCATTAAAGGGAAAACAACTTGCTAATTGGTGCACAGTTAGTAATATAAATGATTCAATGTTCCTAAAACCACAGTAGCTTTTTGTTGCAAGGAGTAGTTTTGGGAACGTTGAACCTTCAGGTAACATTAAAATCATGTGGATAGTAGACAGGCTTTCTTATGTCTCCTTTTATTTTGTCCTTTCTGAAATTGCTTCTTGGACTTCTGTGCAGTTAATCAATGAATTATGTTTGTATGAAATAAATGTCTATGTCTGCAACGTTATTTCTAGAGAGTTAGTATCATAATCAAATATAATTGCCAGTATTATCAACTAGATGGTCTTGGCGTATTTTCCTTAGATGTAGTCCACTCACAAAAGACTCCTGATAGTGCTATCACTCACAATGTATCTGGTTTGCTTTCAGTTGCCAGAACTGCTATCTTCAAACATTAAATCCACTTTTAAAGCATAAGCTTCCAGATACTTGGAAGAAAGGAAGCATCGCTGTCAATGTTACTTACAAAAATGGTGGGGAAAAAAATGAACTTAAGTTATAACTGTACTTTATTACCTGTATTTTTGTGTATCTTCTGTCTTTCATGAGGGGAAAACAAGTTCTTAATAAAGTCCCATAATGTTTGCAACGGAGCTTGTACATTCTTAAGTTCTTTTATAGTGTTTCGAAAGGCAAAGTAAAAGTGCTGAAAAGCAAAAATCCCAAATCAAATTTGGTAAGTGGAAAACAAAATCCACACCACCACCAAAGCTTCTCTTCCAGAGTATCCATAAGGTTTCCTATGATATGGGAGGATGTAAGGATACTGTGAATGGTTGGGTAACTTTGGGGAAGACCACGTTATCTTGGAAGCTGTTAGGAAGTCTACTCAAATCTCTCTGGATGGAGTTCAGTTGTGTCTCAATATATCTGAAATCAGGGGAGACAGAATGTCTAATTAGTTATACCTAATTTGTCACAACTGGTGTTTTAAGTGATTTTGCTATAGTAAATATTGCTTAATATCAGCATTCCTTCTCTAATACAAATTTTCTGTCATTTAATTCACTATTACAGGATAATTATTCCAATAGAAGCATCAGTTGTGCAGACTTGGTAGAGAATTAGAATCATAAAGAAATCAAAATAGACTTTTTACGTATTCTTAATTCCATTTGAATCACAGCAAATGCTTAAAGCAGTCTGTAGATGGATTTTTTTTGTGTGTATTTCTGGCTGTAACCTTTCTAAATCAGAAGCACAGAAAGAAACTAAGAAGTGAGGGCAAAAAAGCCCAACATGACAGTGTGTAAAAAAAAGTATATTTTCAATTTTGTCAGTAACAATTTCTGGTTGGTGGCACATTCCTGATCATCAGGTTCTCAAATTTTATTTTATGTTTGAATGTGTTGATTGATTTTTCTCCAAAATCATCTCTTTGCTAGGTGTTAGCTGGTTGGTTTTGATTTTGAAAAGAATTAAGCTCCTTTTCAGGAGACAGCTACTAATGTAGTTCTTTTATCTTGCCCTACAAAGGAATATGACGATACCAGAAGTGTGGCAGGTAGTTGAGAATGGGTATGGTGTGACAATGACCTTATTCTGATGCTGAATAAATTTGTATTCTGCTATGGAGAATGCATGATAATGAGTGATTCCCAGAACGAGAATTAGACTCTGGGTTATAACTTAATGCAGCAAGAATGTCTCTACAAACAGTAGGAAGTTAATGCCAGCCATATATAACCTGATTTTTTTTCCCTTCTATTAATTCCTTGCTCAAGAACTCCATTGTTTAGGTGGGAATCTTGTGTTCAGTTGCAAAGTTAAAACTTATTTTAGTTGCAACAAATAGGTTAATGTTAATTTACATCTTTAGTCTGTAAATTAGTCCATTTAAGGAAGGGAAAGGAGAAAGAGAGACTGAGTCACACTGTGGTGGGTTGACCTTGGCTAGCTGCCAGGTGCTCACCAAGGTGATCTATCACTCCTCTTCCTCAGCTGGACAGGGGGAGAGAAAATATGCTGAAAGGCTTGTGGGTCGAGATAAGGACAGTGAGGTCACTCAGCAATTACTGTCATGGGCAACAGACCTGACTTGGGGAAATTAATTTAATCTATTGCCAATTAACACCAGAGTAGGGTAATAAGAACAAATCTAAAAACAATTTTCCCCACCCCTCCCTTGTTCCCGGGCTCATCTGCAGTCCCGGATTCTCTACCTCCCCCTGCCCAGTGATGCAGGGGGATGGGGAATGGGGGTTGCCATCAGTTCATCACACATTGTCTCTGCTGCCCCTTTTTCTTCATGCTCTTAGCTCCAGCTTAGGGTCCCTCCCATGGGAGACAGTCCTCCACGAACTGCTCCAATGTGAGTCCTTCCCACAGGCTATAGATCTTCACAAACTGCTCCAGCGTGGGTCCCTTCCATGGGCTGCAGTCCTTCAGGCACAGACTGCTCCAGCGTGGGTCCCCTGCAGGGTCACAAGTCCTGCCAGAAAACCTGCTCCAGCGTGGGCTCCTCTCTCCACGGGGCCACAGCCTCCTTTGGGAAACATCCACCTGCTCCCCTGTGGACCTCCCTGGGCTGCAGGGGGACAGCCTGCCTCACCATGGTCTTCCCCATGGGCTGCAGGGGAATCTCTGCTCCGGCACCTGGAGCATCTCCTCCCCCTCTTTCTTCAGTGATCTGGGCGTCTGCAGGGTTGTTTCCCTCACATCTTCTCAATTCTCTCTCCTGGCTGCTGCTGTGCATCAGATTTTAACCCTTCTTAAATACGTTAACACAGAGGTGCTACCACTGTCACTGATGGGCTTGGCCAGTGGTGGGTCCATCTTGGAGCCGGCTGGCATTGGCTCTATTGGCTCTATTGGACACGGGGGAAGCTTCTGGCATCTTCTTACAGAAGCCACCCCTGTAGCCCTCCCACTACCAAAACATTGCCATGCAAAACCAATACACATACCCAAAATTTTTTCTCAAACCTACAGCTAAGTAGGTATACTCAGAACTTTAGATTGAATGAACAAACACTTTCTGGCACAAATACTTTTTCTTTGCAGAACTGATGAACCAGACTTTATGATAAATTTTGGTACCAGGTTTTTGACACAGCACTGTAAGTACCCCAAAGTCACTTTGATATTACCTAATGATCAAGTCTAGTTTGTGAACAAATAATGCTGGTGTTCTTTATGAGTGTCTCAAATGTTGCATACAAATGGTAGAATAATTTCATCAGTTAAAGACTGAATTATTAGAAAAAGCCTGTGTACTGTCCCTGAAATACAAGGACTTCTTCATTTCTGTTGAGATATCACAGTGAAACTGTAATTAATAACTAACCTAGAGAAGGCAGTGAAAGAACAATGACTTGTTAAGATGGGAATTGTGAAAATAACCTTGACAATAGAAGCCAAGTCAAGCTAATGAGGTTTTTATGAGGAGGTAAAGCTTATTGAACTTTTCCTACCAGTTAGCTTTTAGATGATGTTATAAATTACTGTGTTTTGGCCGTTACAGTACTGGTTTCTCCTGTGGACCCTGAAGTAGTTTGATGCATCAGAACTAATACTTTCCATTAAGTATTCTGTTTTTACCCTCTTCCTGCCTGCATGAGACTGCACTTGCTTTGTAAATGGAAAAGCTTATTAAAGACAATGGGAGCTTTGGCACCAGCATGATTATTCTAACAGTTTATTGGTGTAGTGCATTATAAAGAGTAAGGCACATAAAATTCATAGAGCTAATTTAGGACCTATTCTGCCTTTTCTAATTGTGTGCACGCACGCTCTTCTTGAAATCATTGAGAGATTTTAATATAAATTCAGTGCGGTGTGAAGCCTTATTCTTATTTGTGCTAAAGCACTCAAGTCTTATCATCAGTTTATGATGTTTGTCTACTTTACTGCTAATGATGCTGCTGAACTGTAGACAATGATGAACAGGGTTATTGGGCAGAATACGTTAACATAAACATGCTCTTTCCACCTCTTTAAATGGACTTGAAACTCTTACAAGTAAAATGGAAGTTTTATTGTGTTCTTTTAGTAATATTATGCCACTATTAGACTTCACAATATGCATTTTGCTGTATTCAGCCTTTGAATAGTGAAGAATCCTAGTATTCATCAAATGGTTTTGTGTTAAACTAAAAACTTAAAAGGCAAGTAAAAAATTTTGACTCAGCCAACATGACTAGAAAACTAGAGCATTGTGTTTAAATGAGTAGACGACTTTGATCCTGTTGGGAGAGGGGCAGAAATCGGTGTGCATCTTGACTTTTTTATGAAATGTATAAGAAAAGGATCTGAGTTCCATTGTAGTTCACAGCAAATTATATTAAGATGGAAAATATTAATTAAGATTAGGAATTGGAATAAACAAGCTATCCTTGAGGTGTTTGGCATACAGAATAAGGATTCTGCCATTACAAAATGCCATGGACCAAGTTTATTAGTAATATAAATGGATGTTCATGTTGTCCAAACAAAAATAACCCTTTGCACCTATTTTTTGACACAGAGTGAAAAGAAAACAATGTGGCAGAGTTGGATTTCCCACTTTTTTTTAGATTTCATGGAAATAGACCATGGGGGAGTAACTTCAATAGGTATGGATTCCTAAAGGACCGTGAGACATTTAGGTATTTCTGTGACGCGATATTCCAGGCCAGACAATGGTGCAATGGTACAAACTGACCAGTGATTTGCAGTTTTTAGTAAAGGTATCTGTATTCTTATGTCTACCAAGAAGTCAAGGAAATTCTGAGTATCTTTTTATATCCTTATTGGGATAGATGTAGATACAACTGTACAATACATTGTTCTGGTGTCTTTGTGACTCAGACCAGACATAGAAGACCAGCAGAAAAGTTGACTATCAAGCAGGAAATAAATATAATCTTTTTTTTTCCTGACTGCTTGTACATTTATGTGTTAGGAAAAGGGGAGTGTTTGCACCTCAGAATAGTCCTTGCTCTTCATTTTTCTATAGCAAATAACCCTTGCTTTATGGATGAGAGAGACTTACATGCAAATACATGAATGTTTGGGAGTGATGTCTTCACCCTCTAGTGTTTGTCCTCTCCCAGAGAATACCTCAGTCTGTTTTGTTTAGTTTCCTTTGTTTTGTATTTATCTTTCTATGACAATGGAAATGCATGCCACAGTAGTGGTTGTATTACTGCTTTTTTTCTCTTATTTGATCTTACAGTATGTGTCTTGTCTCAAGTTACCGAAGGCTTTTCTTTCTACAAGTAAATTAACAAGACGGTCCATTAGAAAGGAAATCTGTTCTCTGGCGCCAGTGACAGTTCATTGATAGTAGAATGTTGAGCTTGTTGAGTCATCAGATTGGCTTAATCTGCATAGTAGCTTTTAATTTTTAACATTTTATTACAACTTTGAAATGTGTAATTCTTGGGATATTTTGGCCAGACATGTCAAACCTTAACCAATAATGAGTAATTTCACTAAGTAGCAGTTTGTCAGTTTGGCTTTTACTGTAGCGGCTCTGTCAAATTAACTACAGATAAAAGATCAGATGTAAGTCTTGACAAGCTTGTTCTCAATGGATCTGCAAAACTTGCTGCTTTTTCAGAGGTAGGAGCTACATTGTTGTAACCTGCTAAATAGAATACATGGCTTCAGAAAAAACTCTGTTTTATATAGAACTGTGTTAGATTCCGGGAATATAGTTGCCTGGAAGAAAAAGGACCTGTTCATTTGGATTTTCTCCTGCTGTATGAGGTGTGTGAGCATGTCTTTGCTTTTTTTGCAAGTCGTTGCAGATTTGCTTGACGTTGCTTTATACCTCCTGAACTTAGGACATGAGTAAATGCACAAGCTTAGGTTTACAAATTATTACAGGGTTCTGAAGATTAAGTATGGCTTACATAATGTAAGCCATATTCACAGTATGGACCGTTGGCTTACAAAGTGGCTGTTCAGAAAGTGAACACCAGTGTGTTGGCAAGTTTACAGATAAATCAGAATGCAGTAACAGCTCTGTGGACTATATGCTTCTGCACCTGCCTCTCTAATACCTTGTAATAATTGGGCGGTCTTAAGTCAGCTCTGATGAAAAGTTTCCTTTTTTACAGGTGCAGAAAGGTGCACATAAGGAAACCTACCCATAAGGAGTTAGCATAACTGTAGCAGAATTAACATAGGAGCATATGGACAATTTTCAAAAGCTGAACCCTTGGCCATAGAGAGATTTAGAAAAACCAGGCACAGTCAAAGCAGATTAAAAGCTAGGAACAGTGAAGGGTCTTTTGACTAGTTTTTGGAATAGATTTCTAGAAGCCAAAAATACTTATCTCTGAGATACGATTATGATTGTCTTTTTTTTAACTCTTGAATTTTTCATCAGAGAAATGGTTCACTTTTTTTCTTTTTCTAGATTTTTAGTGATATAGGTGAGATGATCAGACGTGACTGTGATAGGGTGCTTTTGAGGGAGTGAGTAGGGGGGACTAATTCTATAAAAACAAACTCCTAGTATCCAGTTTGCTGAACAACCTGAAAATTACATATCAGGACCATAATTACATATTCAGAACTTCTCCATGAGTTTCCAAAAAGGCATTCCATTGTCCTAGTTCCTACTTTAAACACCTCTGATGTAGGCAGACAAAATGTTATAGAAGCAGAGAAGCAGAAAATGTAGTTAAACCAACTGTTCTTACTTGAAAAGTGTTGACAGACCTAATTAATTGCTGGGCCCATTGATATGGGTGATTATACCAAGGGGTGCTTTCTGGTGATCAAGGGCTAAGAACAGATTAGAATATGAGAAAGGGCTTCAGAAACTGCTGGGACTCAGTGAAGTTGGATGGACTCTGCACATACAGATGAAGTGTAGGGAAGAAATAGGATCAGAAGTAAATAAGCCCATAGCATGTAGGTCAGCTTCAGTCGTGGACCATAAGGTGGAGAAGGGTACTGATGGAGAGAGGCTCTCTCTGCCCTTGTCACTCATATGTGATTTTCAGAAACTGTAGAGTGGTGCTTACTTGGTATAACACTGTCTGAATTTCTTCTCAGGTACATATTCTTTTATGGAGTGGATTTTTCTGTAAATATATGTTAGAAAGGGCTGAAACTTTTTAATTGTCTCCTGGATTTTTTTTTGTCAGAAATTATGTGGATTAATATTGTTCATAAAAGGGCAAGATCACAGCCACAGCTGCCTCTGAAAATCACTGAAGTTATAAACCTATTCATTTCTTGGTGGTATCATTAAAAGAAAAATATTTTATGTAATGATTGTGGGGGTTACTCTACTGTCTTTTTAAAGGCATTTGCGCTCTCTATCATATTTGCCATTTCCAGTTGACTCTATCAGAATTGGTAGACACACTACACGCTAAAAAACAGTGTCTAGCTTTAACTTTTAGTTCCTTTAGTTGATTATATGACAGAACATGACCAGCAACTAAATTTTAAACTGACATTAAGGTAAAATGAGCACAATATTGAAAACTTCAAGTGTTTTCTTTTATGTTCAGCTCACAAAGCTGTTCTCTATTCAAATAAAGATAGAAAATACATGACAAAGCCCAACATTGTGAGCAGGACTATTGTCGTTTGCTATTCAGGGATTGCCTAAGTAACCAGTAAACAGTTTGGCATATCTCTTACCTTTACATAACTCAAAGACAGTACAGTTCTGTGTGGTAGAGTTACAAACTCAGCGATGTAACGTTTCAAATTAGTAAACTAATTCACTACAAGCTTGTTATCCGAATTTGGTAAAAATAGTAAAATTGACAAGTAAAATTAATCCCTTCTGTGATTCTCTTGGATACAATGAGCTGTATTGTGAACCAGATTTGGCTCAGTATCTGGAAACAGAGCCTCGTAGACCCTATTGAATTAATGGATACCGATTAAAACCTTTAGAGATTAAGAATATCTTCCTGTTCAATAGAGTTCGTTTTCTTCATTTTCAAAGCTCATGATATTGTTTTCTATTCCTGAAAATAATAAGGATGTTCCTAGTGGAACACACACTCATGTAGCCTCAAACCCAATTTATTTTACCAATCTGTCTCTGCTTTACTTTAACGCATTCATAGTCATATATTTGGCATATTTCATGACATAAAGCCATCATAAAGCCATCTTTTCTGTTTCTTTCTTTTTGTCATCTGTGTGCCCTTCATCTTATAAGCATTAAAAGAGCCCTCTGGCTAGAATGTTAGGTGATCTTTATTCCTATTTCATTATATCAGTGAAAGAAAACAAACATTGTTTTGAAGATGTAATTGAACTTAAAGAAAAAAAAGAAATCTGATTACACTAGGCAGTAAATGAGCATGGACCACTTAAATTTTATTTTCAATGAGTTAAATTTTTTAATATGACTATTTCAGGTACAGTAGGCTACAAAGTAGATGAAGTTTTGCAAGGCATAGTTTGTTATCTATTATAATAGCTTTCATTGTGTAGCAGGTCAAAATGAGTTCTGTAGTTTTAAATTAGGTTTTTGGATATTAACAGCTTAATGGCTGTGGAATTTGTACCAGGATCATGATAATTTTTTAAGATTTAAGCAAGCTATAAAGAGAGTTTTAAGGCAATACAAAAAGCTGCTCAAATTATTAAAAATTAGTTTTTTCCACTAGCAGAGAAGCAACAGAAGAATTCGTGAGCTATCAGAAAAGCAGAACATTTGTACAAGGTACAAAATATTCCAAAAAGCAGGTTGCATTCATTATGTTTTTCATCAGTAAGCACTGTTGGTACACTTCTGCATTTCAGCGCCAAGTGAAGTTCAATGCCAGTAGAAGGTCATCAGAGAATGAATGGATTCCAACACTACTATTACTTTATGAGCTATTGCTCATTTTACCACTTCAGTGTTGGGATAGATAAATTTTATAATCCTGAAGTTATTTGGATTAGCTGCTTAGAACCTTTTTGTAATTATAATACTCTAAAGCACCTCATTTTTACTTTTCTGAGCTAAGAAGAACTTATCGAACAAAAACACTGCATACTGTACATGTGCCAAAGTAGCTCATGGGAGGTTTGAATACCTCTGAATGGCATGGTGCCAGCGACATCTTGAGCTGACTGTGCTGTCTTAAAGTAACAATCTAGAAACACTTTTTAAGCTTAAAAAAATGAAATCTCGACTATATAAAGCTCTTGCTATTTTGAAGCAAAATAAAGAGAAGATATTTTAGTGCAGTGGGCCAGTAGGTATAAGATGATGAGATTGCCTGCTTAACTCTTTTCTGAGCTAACATAATGAAAGGATGAAATGGGTGACAAAGAGAAAGACCTAATTGCATGCACTTAGAACATGTCTTCTCTGGGTCTAGTCCCATCTTCTCTAGGTGACTTAGTTTTGAAATAGGCATAATAAACTTGCCCAGTAGAGAAGGTACATGGGAATTGTTGGTTATGGAGTATTATGTAGTTGAGAGTTATAGAGACAATTTATTTACTGAAAGTAAAATTGGTACCATTGTAACTACATTATTTTGCATCCAGTATTTATAGGGTATCAATTAGGTCCAGTGGCACTGGTAATGAGTCAATAGATCCTAAAAGTTTTAGGTGCAGGATAAACATTTGTTAGCAAAGGAAGAGATACTTTTTAAACTAGAAGCATTTAGGCCCCAAATGGAAAGTTATGGACCGCACAGAATCTCATCCTGAATAATTTCTGTGGAAAATTAATAAGGCTTGTTGCTCTACTGACCTCTCTCCAGCTGTCAGCAGTGGTGATGGCAAAATCAAAGGAGATTTTCTAAGGCATTTTTTTTTTCTTTCAAATTCAAACCAGATCATGTGAATTTCTAGGGTTTTTTTTACTATAAAGCTATGGAACAGTCCCAAAGAGGTATGTACAGCCCAGCTTTGCTTTTCAAGCTTGGAGTTACATGGGCTTCATTTGCATTGTCATAGACTTATTCTCATAGAAGTCTCATCTTGTATGCATGACAAGATCTCCATTTAATGACAGAGGTGTAGTGTTTGACAGGTACAGATTAGGTATTAATTAGCTAGACAGAGGAATTGCTATTGATCTCACCTAATGCTATTTCTGGCAGCTGGATGCAACTGAAAGAGCCATCTCCTAGGTCCCTGTGATAGTACCTGTACATGAGCATACACTGGGCTCTTAATACATTTCACAGGGAGAAAAGCCCTCATTGAGAAGCTCACTGATTTATCTTAAGGCAAATATGCGTGTGCTAAAAAGTTACCATATTGTAGTACTACAAGAGAAAGAGTGTAGTCTCTATGAAGGATTATACTGCTGATGGTAAGTGCTAAGCAGACTCTTTCATATTTTATCATTATCATTCAGAAGGTATCAGATTTTTTTAAAAATTCATTAAGACATTATGCTGGTAGAACCTTATCCTTGATTTTGGGTGCTGGATGATTTGTCTCTTTCAAGCTTTTCTCTGTACTTCAAGTGTGGAGATAGGAATTTTTTTCTTTAATAAAAGCTTAAATCCAAAGGATATAACCTGACTGCAGCTGCCAGGATTTTCAAACATGTGCAGGTAATAATGAAACTCCTTATGGTAAAGTAGCATGGTCAGTTACCACCAGAAAATTAATAGAAATTCTAGTGTGACAAGGACAACAAAACTGTCCTAAATAGCTATGCCTGTGGACATTTTAGTATCAGAAGGCCTGATTAAACACCCACTCAAGCTCACAGGAGTCATAAGATGGGACTAAAAGACTTATGACTTTGTTCTAACTTCAGTATTCTTTCTGTGACTTCAGTGGAGTTGTACTGAAACCAAACTCCTGAATGGGACTATATTGCATAGTATTATTAGTAAAGGAGAATTACATGAAAAATAGATGAAAAAGAAACATGTTAAATAGCTCTCAACAGAGGATTTATCTAGTGCTTAGAATGGCATTGCTTCCACTTACAACGTCTAGGTAGTATAATAATGGAAACAACATCAGAAGAGAAATGACCAACAAATAGTAAAACCAAGCTACTTCTGGCCCCACACTGTCAGTTTTTTTGACTTGAGATCACATGAAAAGGAACAAAAGAAATAAATAAACTGACAGAAACGAAGGGGCATTGGCAGTTATACCTTAGTCTAACAAAACAACTTCTATTTCTTTATTCCTTGAAATACCAAAGTACGATTATTCTTTGGGTAGCAAGGGTTCTTCATGGCTTTCTGTAGAATTATCATTGCTAGATTTTTCTTTAAGGTAAATTCAATGGCATCATGAAACTTATGCCTTGGAATTTGACATTCTCAACCTCAAAAAGCTGATGGACAGCAGTACATCTTGAAGCTTAAAGTTCTTCCCCTCATCTCAGTGTCCTTTTGGCTAGTTTAGGTGCTTTCCACTCAGTATTGTGCTTTTCATGAACCACTTCTTTGTGTTTTAAGGTGCCTCATGGTTCATGCATTTATAAGGGTCTTGGCTACCCCACTGTGAATACCAATTAGTAGCACAATACCCAAATACCTACTACATTTTCTGAATCTAGCCTTAAATGTCTTACTGTTGTACCTCCCAGCACAAATCTTGCATACTTTCCTTGGTCCTTTCTAAGGCATAGGCCCTCATTAATGTCAAATTAAAATGGGCTGCAGAGTTTTGCTCTTTATTCTTAGTCAGGTATTTCTTGACAGCCTGGAATTTGCACTAACCTCTGATCTTTCACACTCTGACAACCTCAAACTGGAATTTTGTTAGAGGGTGCCAACATATCTTGCGCATTAACATCTATGTTAAACTGCCTTTTTAAAAAGCATTTCAATAGCCTTTGGCACCAAATAACTTTTTTAATGGTGACAATTGTATACTATTGTTATTGGAATTATTGTTCCTGGTCATATCAATTGGCATGTCATTTAGCAGTGTTTCTTGAATTCTCTCTGGAAAAAGCTACAGGTTTTATTATATCTGCACATTATATTTCAGGAATATTTAATGAAGTCACACTTTTCTCAAAAGTAATCTGCTGGCATATTCAGGTCACATATATATTTTATGGGGCTATAGGTGAACACAAGAAAATGTGATGGACAGAGTTGTACAATTTCTATAATATGTATTTCAGTGTTAGAACAGAAACTCTTCCTTCTTGACTAACACCTGTCTACTGCGAACTGTTGTGTACTACAACAGGAAAGAAATATTTCCTCTTCCTATTCATGAACTAGCTTGATCTTGGTCAGCACAGGTTGAGTACAAAGGGCTACTGCTCTGTCTGTTTCTCCTCTGGGATGTGGCTATGGCAAATAGTAGGGTGTAATTTGTGGGTGCCTGGACAGTACAGAAAAATAAATGCAAAGAATAGTTTTCTTTGAACACAGTATCGCCTGCATCAACCCCTGCAGCTGTATATAGCAACAGCACCATCTTTGCACTGTTCTTGACTTGGCAAAATACTCAGGCAGGGTCATAGTCTATCTGGGAGTATATTATCATGTTTAGAATGCTAACAGTTTAACTGTGACAAATTTTAAAGTTTAAGAATCACTTCAGATAAAATACCTCTGCATCTTGTGCTGCTGTTTTCTCTGGAGGCGGTCATCATAGTTCTCCGATTCTTGCAAAATTTGAACTTGCTGTCTTTTTCTCAGACAAATTAGCAGTGATTACAACTAAGTAAAGACTGCGAGCCATGACATGGTAATTATTCTAAGAGATAACTAAGAAGCAGAACAGAAAAATGTTACTGAAGGATGAAGACAGCAAGCTATGTTATAACTTAAAGCAAAAATGCTGAAACTCACATCCATACATGGCTGTATTTTTGTGTGTTGCGTTATACTATAGAAAATGTCATCTCACCAAATAGCCATCATTTTTTTTTACCCCAGGAGGTCAGAGTCATAAGAATGTGCACCAGAAGGGATTCTGAGAGCTTGTCTTATTCCAACCATTCCATCATCTTTTTCTGAGTCAGAATCGACTGTATCTAAAGCATTGTCTCAAAAGTTCTTTAACCTGTTCTTGGAAACTTGAAATGATAAGTATTGCAAAGTGTCCCTAGGCAATTTGTATCCATGTTCACTGCCCTAATTGTTAGAAAATGTGGCAAAATCCAACATAAATTCCCCTTGCTGTCTACTCTGTACTTAGTGGGCACAGAGAACAGCTTACTGACTTCTTCTTTGCAGGAGCAAACATGGAAGATTATTCTTGTGTTTTCTTTCAATCTTATCCTCTAAGAAGTTAGTCCTTAAAAGAAGTGACCAATCCAAAGAGAAGTTAATTCACAATGATGGAGGATGTTCAGCCAGTTAACTTCAGGGCTTGATCTGATGCTGATTGAAGTGAATAGGAAAGTGATCTTGATTCACAGAAACTGCATTTTTACCACATAAAGTGCCAATGCCCTCATTCCTGCTGCAGCCAGACGTGCAGATGCTGGGCAGCACAGAGCTGGCTAAGCTTCTCAAATACATCAGCAGTGTTAGCCATACCATGTCCCAGCCCCGACCAGCTGGACGAAGGGGATGGAACATTCATGCCGTCCAGGATACCCAGATGGTGTTCTTTACTTTTTATTCCCCGTGCTTTTGCTGTCTGCTTATCTACTTTCATGGTCATGTTTGCCATCTACTTATTTGTGTATGTAAAATTAAATTTCCTTGTTTTCTCCTCCTCTTTTATTTCCTGTAGTTATTTTACATAGTGGCATCTGTGGAATGCTGTGACCTTAATGACATGTTTAACATACAAATTGAGGAGAAGGCAGCAAAAAGCCGAGACAAACTTAAAAAAAAAAAAGTCCTACAGTTTTTGTTAAAAATTCCTACAGTTTACTTTGCAGTTTGACAGCATGGTTTAGTGTTCTTAGTATCGTTTCGCATTCTAAGAAAGCATATACCTATGTTCACATGTAAAATTAAGAAAACAATTTGAATATATAGGAAAATACAAGCATGTTAGAATTCAATCCTTCGTTCGTTCATGCAGTACCTAATTCTATCTTAGAAACTTAATATTGTAATATTAAGAGTAATAATTCAAGATCAAAGGAGAGAAGTTGAAGTTATTTTGAAAATATTTAAGATTCCTTTTTAACTTTTAGTGAAAAGCTTATTTTTCAGGAAGTTTTAGGTGTTGTCTAATGTACTGGGGAGACAGCAGGACAGTTTTCAGGTTTTTTTTAAATATCTGACCCAGTCTCATGTTCTAATTCTATCTGGATGCTTTAAAATGTAATGACAAGTTGCATATATGCTAGAAGCCTCTTGAGTTATACATATTACAGTTATTGAAATTATCACTTCATTGTCTCAGAGCACTCTGGGGAGCTACTGGCAATCTACTCCTTTCTAACCCAATTCACATATGTCTCGGAAAGGGAAGGTTCTGTTCCTCTTCAGTGCCATGTTTAATCCCAGGTAGGCATTTACTGCTTTGTGTTCACCTGTCTACAACAAAACAGTAGCATCATCCATATTTAACAACATTATTCTGGGGTATCAATTCATATATATATATATATGTATCTTCACACGCATGCATACACTTTTATATTGCACCAGAGCAAAATATATATTTATGTATGTATATTGCACTTGATAACCTAACCACACGACTTGAAGTGCTCCTGAATATAATAGCTTGTGTGAGTGGAGGTGGCTGCTGTGCATCTTATTACTGCTGCTTGAGTGTCATCTTAGTGCTGTATCCCACATTATGCTGTGTAGGCACTCTGAACTTAGCTGAAAGACTGTTGACATCAGTGGGCCAATTGGAGTGACTTTTTATCTCATTTCTGTTCTTGCCCTTTAATACACTTGATTTCAGTACCTTATTTTAGCATTCCTTTGTCACGGTCTGCAAACTTAAGAGTTTAGTGCACCATAGGAAGCAGAAAGACAACGCACTAAAGTTATCAGAAAGAAATTGCATCATGTAAATGAGTTTTGGGGTAGTTCTGCTAGCCTTTCTCTCTAGATAATCTTGGGTATTCAGGAAACATGTGTATCTATAAATACTCCTTTTCTTTTTTGATTTTCAGTTCTTTATGTTTGCATTTGCAATTACTGGGCAACTTCAAATCTTCCATGCTGGCACAGCCTAGATTGGCTAGGGTACCTCCATCCAACAGGAATAGAAACCCTCTATGCTGGCACACAGATAATGAAGTGGTATGGTAGAAACATCAGTTGCATAATTATGCTTCAGTTTATGCTGAAGAAAAAGCAGGCATTTCCAGCTTAATTGCTGCCCTTGTGCATGAGAGGTCTGTTTCTTCTAAATTCTTTTTCTCTTAAGAAATTCAGCTACAATGTAATTAGGAGTGCAGAAAAACCAAGCAACAAAAATGTAAGTGTTGGAGGATTATGCAGGCAGCAAAAGTACTTCATGAAGGTATGCAGCATGAAAACATTGTACTTTCCCTTCTCCTCACGTGATCCAAATTCATTAATTTACTAGGACAACCCAGTGGTGTAAATAAGTGTTTCTTGTACTTTAAGATTAGAAAACGAAATTCAGAGTTTAAGGGAACAACTGGTTTACAGGTCACAAGTAATGCTTCCCAGACAAGGATATTATCCACGGTGTTTTTCTGTATCAATAGAAAACTCTGCTTTTCATTTTTCAGTGGGCTTTGTCTAAGCCTATGGTGTTCAATAGAAGATCAAATGCTCTATAAGGCTAGAAATATAATACAGTAAATATGGCTTATTTTTTATTAAAACATTTGTAGATCATTTAAAAAATGCACTCCTTTATTCAGGCTGCTAGAGTCATGTTGAAATCCTTAAATCATTCAGATAGTGCAGTAATTGCACACATCTGATGCCAAGATTACAAAACTTTGATAAAAGCTGTAGCTTTGTTTTTGCTGTAGATATATCACGTTCATTGCTAAACTGAATCAAAACAAAGACTTCTGTAATACCTTTCCATGTTATATTTAAATGTTGTGCTCAGAGTCAATGAGTCATGTCAGTGGCAGAGCTAGTAAGTGACTTCATATTTGTATGTGAATAACCATCCCTTTAGGTTTATAAATGGTTCTCCTTTTTAAGAGCTGCTAAGTATGCAGCAGTTGCCTGAGCTATATGGGCTTCCTCATTAAGCTGATGAACTTCAAAGCATTTGGTGTGCCTTCCAAGTATGAAGGGAGGACACACAATGCATTTCAACTGAAGTTAAGGATAAAAAGAACATTTTTTTGAAAATAATGTTCCAAATCATTCACTTCTTTTTCAACTAAAAGACTATGTAATTTTTCTTCCAGCAAGCTGCTTTTTCTTCTTGCCACTTCTGATCTGTAAAAAAAAGTTTTACTTGAGTGAACACATTTATTGACCTCATGTGTACCAGATTTTCCTCTGTGGAAGTCAGCTTAGGTACATAGCCTATGAATGAATTCTGACCACATTTTAACGCAGGGGGGTATTTAGCAGTATTTCCTCAATTCTTTAATTTTCATGCCTCTAAGTTCTGTTTCGCTATGGTTTAACCATAGCCTATCCAAGTCCTACTGGGTATGTTTAAGTTAGACTGGATATATGTTTGGTTTTATTAGAGATAACTTCTAAAAGGTGTTCCATAGAAAGCGTCTTATTTTATGTTTCAATAAATCTCAGTGTGAAGACAGATTATTTTATTGATTGTAGTATTAAGCAAATAAACCGCAAATTCTACTTGGGGTCTTGAGTCTGGGAATAAGGCTTAATTCTTTGGCAAAAGGTGTGTTGAATGGGCTGTAATGAAGTCATCTTGGAGTCATTTCAGGTTTGAGTCCAAATACAATGTAGGACCTGGAACAGTATATTTCCACATGGTAAAATTCTGCACTGTGGTGAAGACAATGTTGTTTTAATGACTTATAAGAAGCTGTGTTAAGATAAGGATTGAAACTGTTCGCCTTCTGGAGTTTAGTGTTCCTTTTCTCATGTATTAGATCCTGGAAAATGTTGCACAACCAGAAGTGGGAGGAACCACAGTACACTTGGGTGCTGTTGGGGAGGGAGTCTTATAGATTTGTAAAAGAACAGACACCCCTAGTGTATCTGTGTGGTTTTTCCTTCCATTTCTATATGTTTAATGTGAGATTTGTATAAATAAAGATTAAAGGGTTGGATATTAACCTGCCTTGTGAAGGTAGCGGATGTGTTCTGCCTTGAAACAAGGAATACTTGCCGGTGAGGCTAGATTCCCCGAGGTCAGCTCCACACAACTTGCTGCTGCACTTGCTACTTGTCCATACCTGTAGGCTGGTCCCTGAGGATGCCTGTCCCTTATAATCTAAGGCATGGGACAACCTATTTACCAGGTCTCCCTTCCAATGCTTTAACATGAGCTGTGGCATATGTATGGAGGGAGAAGAGGAGAAGGGCTGCAAATAAGTGTCACTGCGTAGTGCTTGTTATGCATTATAATGCAGACTATTTCCTTAGAAGGATTGTATTCTTATGGAATTTTCAGGTACTAAAGGTATTAAGTATGCCTCTGATTCTATGAATCAGGCTGTTAAAATCGTAGTCTGGACTTCCCACGTGAAAGAAGCTACAGCTTTGGAAGTCAGTGGTATGGCATGACATTTACTTTGCATTTCTTGACTTTGGGTTGCATATTACCATGCAATGTGATATACTTGGACAGTACTTAACCCTGCGTGATAGGGAATCCTGACTTCAAGAATTGAAAAGCTAACATGAATTGAAGTTTGAAAAAGAAATTTTTGCAAGCTCTAGAAGCTGGCATTTTTTATTAACTTTTTTTTTTTTTTTTACCCCTAAGAAGGGAGAAACAGGAAAAATGTATTTCATAAGTGTGCATGACTGCTTACAATTCTGGCAGTGGAGCACAGAGCCTACTGTCCCTCAGATAAAGTAATTTGCTTTCTTTGTGCCTATGGACATATTAAAAATGTAGCATTTTGCAAGAAGACAGTGCAACAAATTACAGATGATAAGCCATGTAGTTTGGTGAAATAATTTTACGTGATATGACATGACTTTACAGAGCTCAATGGAGTATCAGCACTGCATAATAGTATGTCAGTGGCTTTAAGATGAGGGAGAAGTCATCCTCTATTGAAGTTGTAGCTATTTTAATGAAAGCACTATGGTTTTTATAAAAGTCAAGTTTTAGGTGTGCTTGTCCGAGATGCAGAAAGGCCAAGATGACAGACAAGTGGTGTTCAGATGAAGTTGTACATGGGAAAGCCAGCAGTGTACAAGAACTCATTGTGTTACTTATTCTTCTGCTCACTGTTACTTTTCAACTGCTTTTGCTTTTGTTGTTGTCAACGGTTCCAGACTGAACTTGGTGTTTATCACAAAGCTAGTTGCTGTAACCATGAATAGCATGAGTATTATGCATTTCATAGATACTGAAACAAGAAGTAGTTATTTCACGAAGTTTACTAGAAAGAAGTGGATCGTGAAGAAAAAGTGTGGATTGTCCAAACGGTGCGATGTGGGCATTAGTGGAGCAGTTATTACTCAGATTTTCTATAGGACAGGTGTTTAGGCTGAATAGGTGATTCACTGTCAATTGAACAATCAGCGTGGCTGGTGTTAGTGGTGCTGTATAGCATACAGGAAATCACTGACAATTTGTCTCTTGTACTGATCAAATTAATTGGCATTCCAAGGGGAGGATAAATATTTTCTATATTTCCATACTATGTGTCCTGCTCAAAGAGAAAGCTGAGCTGAGATATTCTGATCATTATCTTCCAGTTGTTCCTAATTTTCTCAAATCAAGGAAATTCCTTTGGGACGCCTTAATCTAGCAGATAGCAGCAGTAGAAGATTCAACGGCTGGACAAATTCAAGTAGGAAATAGGGCCCAAAACTTTAACAGTGACTGTATGAACAATTTGCCAAAGTTCTGTATCACCTGAAATCATTAAATCAGGGTGATCTTTCTAAAGCAGAGCTTATAGTTTGTCTATAAATCTCTATTGTTTGTATTATGCTGTTGATCTAATAATACAATTACAGTGGTTCTATTTGGTCTTATAGGGCCAATTTTTCTTGCACTTTTTCCATTTTTAAGCAGGAAATAAAAGTTGTTCTTAATTTATGCAAAATTGGTTTGGCATGTTACACATGACATCTTGTAGCAATGCTTTTTCAGATTTGTAGTTCCAGTGAGTGTCCATGATTTATGGAATAAAATAATAGAATGTATTTTTTATTACTGCTTGCGTTCATGATTTTGACTAACTCGCTGTGACTGGAACTCCCTTTAATCCTTCTGTATTGAGAAATCTGATTTGCTAATTTCAGTCCTTACTGCCTGCTTCCTCCCAATGAAATTGCTTTAGGGAACATAAGAGAGCTTAGTTATATAGTGTTTTTAATGACAATAACACAAGTTAGACTGAAATTATTTGCATGTAGCAATGCATTTTGCCCTCCTAAGAATGGTTTTGAGTTGCTGCTGTTGGAGATATTCCATCCTGAAGGATATACAAAATTGTATCTTCAGATTAACTAAAGAGGAACACGAGGAGTATCTCTGAAATTACACAGCTCTGCTGGTCCTGATAACAGGAAGTAGGACTTTTCACAGAGGAAACAAAGCTGAGTGAATGGCACGTGTTTCCTCTCTGAATTTCTTCCAGTTTAAGTTGCAGGAAAATATGCATAAGTAAGCACAGAAGGTCTGCATTTGAAATCTTCACATAAATGTACTACCATTTTGAAAATTTCTCCCTTCCATCTACTCTGATTGTGCTATGCACATCGGTGGGAATCTTGAGTGTGTCTGTAGATACTAGCAAAGATGGCAGTGATACAAAACTGGTGTAACAGGCTGAGGTGGGGGAAATTGGAATGAAGTACATGGATCAGTACAGTGTCCTGTTTGATTCATGAAACACTACAGTCTACAATCTTTTTACTTCCTTAGTTTTGTTAAGGGCTGATTTTAATTAACAAATTTAGCAATTATATGAACTGAAATGCTGCATACAGAGAAGAGAACACCAGTGTTCTCAGTTCATGGGAGCATTCTCTGTATTACTTGCAGAACTGTAGCTCATTATGTTGTTTACCTCTGGAAATCATACTTTCTGTATTCCTTTTTCTCAAGTGGCAGGTTCTCTATGACTGTGTTGCCTGGAGTATTAAGATATGAAAAGGTAATCCTGTAACAGTTGGGATTCAGTAGCTGTACAGAAAAAGGAGAAAAAAAAATAATCCTACTATGCTCAGAGAAAAGCCCAAACCCTATAATTAAGATAACACTTCATTTGACAACTGAACAGGAGCCAGACCTTCAGTCATTTTGGAGCTGGTATATTTCCACCAATTATTTTAAATCTCTTCAGTTGCCAGATATTGTTGCTCTTCTGCTGTCTGGCAGGACACCAGTGATGCTGATCTATGATCCAACCAAATAGGAAGAATAAATTAACAGCAGTGTAACTGGTACATTCTCAATCTACCAAAATTAACCACAAGTGCAAATGAGACCATCATGAGATCACGATTGTGTCTGCAGAGTAGACCGTGTTTAAGGTACTCTACTGAATGAGAATGTGGAAGGGCTCCATGGCCACAAGACTAAACTAATTGCTTCTCATATTTTAAGAGAAATATTTTAAAAAGTTGTAACACCTGTATTGTATTCATGCTATAATTGCATACCTTGAGTTTTCCAACTCAGAGACCAAGGTCATCTGACCAAATTCCCAATTTGCGCTAAATTTTTACATATTGCTGCTATTTATTGTCGAACATACAAGACCAGATATATCACACTTGGAAAATTGTTTTGAGTAGAAATCTTGCAGATTTTTCTGCAGCTGAAATAGTATCCTCGTAACCTGGATATGTGTTGCACAACTGTTGGTGGTTCTCGAGTAATCTTCTGTGCCAGGATATGAATTTCCCCATAACAGCTCTTAGATTTGCTGATGTTAGTGCTGAGTCCTCTTAAAAAAATTCCTCCCTTTTAATAGCAAGGCAGTCTCCCAGGAAATAAACCTCTGCTTGTCACCCAGGGTGATACTGGTGAGAAAAAGAGAGTAGAAGGGAAACTGAGAACCCTTGAAGTGCTTTGGTGAAATTCCATTGTATATAACAAACTTTCACTTCTAAATACTCTCATACTGTTTGGTTTTGTTGCTTGATACATAGTTTTGTTAGAAATTGTTCGGATACATTTTTGAAATTGATGCGATAAAGCTTTGTAAATGTAATCAGTGTCAAATGTTTTCTGTAATGGTATGTAAACTGATTTCATATAATCACAGAATAGTTTGGGCTGCAAGGGACCTTAAAGATCACCTAGTTCCAACCCTCCTGCCATGGGCAGGGACACCTTCCACCAGATCAGGTTACTGAAAGCCCCATACAACCTGGCCTTGAACACTGCCAGGGATGGGGCATCCACAGCTTCTCTGGGCAACCTGTTCCAGTGCCTCACCATCCTCATGGTGAAGAACTTCTTCCTTATATCTAATCTAAATCTACCCTCTTTCATTGTCCGTTGTTGTCCTTTCTTTGCTAGTAACTAATGTGCCACATAAGCAGTGAGCTAGTTGGCTGTTTTCCTTACTGTGAAGTCCTTAACATAAGCACATTTTGTCCTAATTTGTGAAGTTGTTTTCTAGTAGAAAATTAAAGTGCATGTTTTTAAACAACATAACAATAAAAGTAGATGGAAATCTTATTATCTGCAGATTTGTAAAGGGAGACCTATATAGCAGCTTAATACAATTTCATGTAAAAGCACAATGTTTTGGGTTTTTTTCTTTAAATGAAAGGGTTTGGTATGCCTAGAAGAAAACATTTCATTATGGCTTTGTCCTTTGCAGTCAAATAACTCCTCTCATCTAGGTTTAGTGTATTTAGATAGTGTACTCTGATTTTTTTTTTTTGATTGATTTTGGAGACATTGAGTCATTCTTTTGATAATAAATGTTCTCACAAAGAAAAACTGAAAGTATATAATTTTAAAACTTGATTTTTAGATATATGAATCATAATCTTCTTACTGATGGATGCTGAGAAAGTTGAGGTTGGTGACATTGGGAATAAATACAGAGCTAAATCGTGTATGGAAAGACTTGTTGCTTCAATGTACAGTCGTGTTGTCCTTTCCGGCATCGTTATTTGAAGTGGCATTGCCTTTCAAGCTAAATACATAAAGTAGCACTCACTATAAAAACAAGTTTTCACAGCTCTGCTTTAGGGTACTGGAAGGTTTATTTATATGTTATATCTCAAAATCTTACATCTTAGGCTGGAGCCCTGCCATCTGTGGTTAACTGCGCATTAAGGAGACTGCTGCCTATACAAATATACAAGCTGAGAAGTAAAATGAGTTGGAAATTATCTGCTAGAAATAAGATAGAAGCATATCTCTGATATAACTATAGCCTTGGATTAAAGGAGTGTTTCAAGTTTCTGTTACTTATATGGTTGTTCTTTAATATTTCCCTACTTTAAACCCTGTGTAGCTCTCAAAGGATGTTTTCCCACATCTTCTTCCCCCAGACAAGTAATTGCCAAATAAATGGGGCTCTGTGCTATTTTTGAGAATTAGTTCACAGATTGAGCAGTGACAAAAATACCTTCTAGCATTGGACATATCCTGATATGCAGAGAAGATATATAGCATGGGTTTACATCACTCTGAAGGTCAGCAGCAACTGCATTCAAGTTAAGGAGATTGTGGATGAAAGACACTGTAAGGACTGCCTCTCTGCAAAGATGCCAGCACATGGAAAGTCTGTTCGTTTTAACTCTACAAGACCATACAGGCCTCTCATTTCAATGAGACGTGCGGAGCATGGTGCCATCCTGTCATCTGGCTGAAACGTGAATCATGATTTGTGTGCGTGTCTGAGCACTGTTTGTCATGAGATTCTGGTGAGATGACATTAATGGCTAAGGAAGTTTGAAAAAGCACTGGGGTTAGACGTTTTCCAGTGCAGGGTCATAGCATTTCACTGAGGAGAGGATTTGCAGTACCTTAATATGTACGTATATAGACTAGGATGGCATACGCTTGTTTCAGATTTCCTGTTCAAAATGTGAAGTGCAGAAATGCTTTTAGATGTTTAAGTCCATTCTGCATATTCTTTACCATATGGTTACTAGTTTTATGGCTTGTTTCTATTTTTTTTTTTAGTATTTTCAGCAAAACCTCTGTGGCTGCTGGTAGAAACATCTTAAGTTAATAAAACTGATATAGGAAACAGGAGACAAAAAGGCTACTAGCTTGATCTAACAGAAGTTGTTTAAACACAGTGTGTAGTTACCCATCTTAGTCATATGATTTTTGTGCTCAGATAAGATTTTAGTGTACAGGTATGGCAGTTAATTCCATGTATTCACAAAATAAGGTGACCTGAGAAATCAAACAAAACATGGTTTAGGATTTCCAACAGTGTTGGTATTTTTAGTGTGCATTCATTGTTTCTTGATTTCTTCCTCACAGGTGATAGAAATGGGCTGGTAGAAACCAATAAGGTAGAAATACTCTGATAGCTTAAAGAAAAATAAATCATTGATGAGCAAAAGAACCTGTAGCATAGAAGAATGAATAGTTTAAAGAAGTTCTGCACATTGATGGGTTTGAAATTAACTATAGCAACATATCAAACAGCTACATAGTGGTATTGATGGAGAACTGTAAATGTAGGCGTTGGGAGAGGAGGAAAGGTTTTGAGCTTAAAATGATCCATTTGTATTTGAACCAAAATTATTAACGTTTTCTGGGTGGGAGGAAGATGGGACAAGACTGTCTAGTTTTGCCTGCAGATTAATTTTTCAAATAAGAAAGGGCAAGTTTCATTAGAAATGATCTCCCTGTGTTTCTGAAGATGAGGTACAGGAAAAGGCAATTTCTGGTTGACATTCATTTGGGTTTGCTTTTCTTATATGTGCAGCAGTCACCTAAGCAGAGTTCTGGGAACGTGTGTGGAAAATATATTAGTTTGTAACTCCCATGCAGTGAATTACTGCATGACCTCTCCTTTACTTTTCCTGCTCTGCTGCAAAAGATATTGAACATCTGAGGATTTCTCCCCCCCGCAAATTTACATGTCAATAAACCAGTATTATACACAGAGGAGCAACGAAGGAACACAGAAGTTAATTAATCTTAAGATTACACAGGACTGAAATGTAATTTTAGAAACTGCTCTCAGTTTCCTGGGTAATTCTATTATCCCGGGAAGAACAAAGAAGTCCTAGTACTTTTCTGCTCTAACATTTGATATCGGTGAGGAGTAAGTTGTTTCCTCTCTTTGAGCAGCTAATTCCCAGCCATGCAGTCAAGCTGGCTCTTGGCAAAGAGCTGTGCTGCCACTATTCCATGCTGCCTGCTCTTTGTGAAAAGGCACAGAGCAGTAGTACTTATTCCTGCGACGATTAGGGCAGCAGCTGGGGCATCTCAGGGGCAACATTTCTGTGCTGGGAAGCAGAAGCGAGGTTTACGTGGCAGGGTATGTCTTGTCCCTTCCTGGCCCCTGCTGTGTTCCTGGTGTGCCATGGGGGATATGTGGTGTGTCCCCAAAGGCCAGGACTGTAGGAACACTTTGATCACCACCTCTTCCACGTTACAGATAGTGGGTTCTTCATTCCTGTGTGAGCGAATAATGACCGTGATACCTGCTTAGACAAAGTGGACTCTACCATTGGTGCATAGAGAGAAGCTGCTCTAGTGGGTGATTCGGAATAGGATCTTAATCTGTGCCTCCCAGTTGCCTGCAGGAGGGACTGGACTCCTGGATTTATTTCTTTAAACCTGCATGGTAGAAAATAAAAAGTTTCATAGTTCCTTCCTAGGAACAGAATGTGAGTGTCACCAAATATAATTGCTTGCTCTAAGAGGTACAATCCTATCAAGTCCATTGCATTACTTTAATTGGCAGTCAATTTCAGGTGTACAACTTCTGTGAAAGGAATGTGAGGAATACAAAGGCACAGCATGCTTTTTTGAAAAAAAAGCGTTACTTTTTCTGCGTAGAATAAATGATGCCCCCTATTAAAGCTAATTGCCTGTGAAGAGTCTTCTGTGGGTGATGGTGTACAGGGACAAGAGACGAAGACTTTTTGCCAACTCGTTAGAAGCAAGCACACTAATGATAAACTATAATTTTTTTTTTTTTTAACTACATCTTTTTAAGGAAGAAATGTAACCAGAAGCACAGGCTTGTCATGTGGGAGGAGGTGTTTTCTTTTAGCTGAGAACTCATTTCCAAGGCTGTACATCAAGGGAGTTTTCACTTCAAAGCTGTCTATACTGAGGAATAGTAACATCTAATGAAACTGATAGTTAAAACCTCAACTATCACATCATGAGTAAGTCGATATAATAGCGCCTGCAACTGTTGCACATCCTCTTTGATTTATTTCACTTTTGATCTTTACCACCTGCTGGACCAGCATAGCTTTTTCCACCCTGTTGCTTGCTGATATGTTTTAAATTAACCGATATACCAAACAAAAATACATTAACAATCTATGCTTATCTTTACATGATCATTATTTGGGCTCACTAAAGAAGGACGTGGATAAACAGTGATCAGCTATCCAGAAAAAAAAGAGCCTCACACAGAAGAAAGAGATCAAGGCTACAATTTTAAATAAAACAAACTCCTGTCATTTAAAGATGGCAATTTATTATGCAGCATGCTGGCCGTGCTACAAATTTGCCTGTGCTTTACTTAAAGACCTGACAATGTATGTTGTTCTTATTTTAACACAGTTGCTGCTTTTGGGCAAACAGTATTTTGAAATGCTGTTGTTTTCTAGGTTTGAAAATAGATTCTATAAGTATAAATTTGAAAGTGATTGTATGTTTTGAGCTTGCTGAAGGTTGGGTTTGAACATACAAAATATGGATAGCTTCCATATTGGTACCTGTAATTCTTAGTCAAGTATTGTATCAGTTCAGTTTATTGTATCAAATAATATATGAGAGCGGGCAGAAACCTATGTGGGTTTCCTGGTTAGAAATAAAAGAAAAAATCCAAAGTTATCCTGATGATATGAAGAATCTACAAGTTTATGTCACTAGTTATTGAGAAAATAAATATAGTTTTATATCTTTGGAAACTAAGTGAATGGTGGAATGTTTACTGTTTTGTATGCCTAAAAATTTCTCTAACCAACTCTTATAGAATGTCGTTCTAAATAATATTTTTATTGAATTTTCTTCCACTGGGAAGCAGAGGCACTCTGACAAAAGAGTAACATATCTGCATTTGGTGTATTTGTTAGTTTTACAGGAGTCAGTTAATATTCTGTTAAAAAAAGTGATATGAGTTGGTAGTAGAAATATTCGGAGTATTTTAATTGTAATTATTTTTGCTAATCTTCCAAGCACTGAACTTACTGTATTCCTAGAGAGTTTGTGACACTTCCGTTTCCTTTCTTTAATTCTCATGTTCTCATCCCTAGTAGAATGCATTTATTTGAGTTTTCTTAAATAAAAAAGGAGGAAAAAAAACCAAACCAAGCCCCAAAACAGCCAAACCCTTGAGAATGAAAGCTGGTTTTGCAGAGCGTTTAGAATTACATTGGTAGTCTTTATGTAAATCACATATGTTATCCATTTACAGAATTAACATAACAATACAGAAAATCCTCCAGGGTGCTAGTATATTATGAACACATCTGCCATCCGAGACAGTCAGTAGATACAGAAATTAGTTTGGTTTATGGACTTGTATACTGAAGATTAGCAGAGTCCTACCAGTTGAACTCAGTACGATGTTTCACTCTGTTTGCCTTTACAAATCTTCAGATGATTACAGAAGAATTTCTCACAGTCATAAGATACCAGCTTGTTCTGTACTGGGTTGCCTGTTTCGGAACGCAGCAACTGGAACACTTAGGCAGCCAAATCTCAGCCCAGGCGGGAGCTCAATCTACCCCCAGCTAGGGGGAAGATTTTTATTTTCTTAGGATATTAGGCAAAGGGCTGCTAAGATGATTAAGGGATGGGAGCACCTCACATACGAGGAAAGGCTGAGAGAGCTAGGACTGTTTATCCTGGAGAAGAGAAGGCTGAGGGGGATCTCATGAATATGTGGAAATATCTGAAGGGAGGGTATAAAGAAAATGGAGCAGACTCTTTTCAGTGGTGTCCAGTGACAGAACAAGAGGCAGTGGGCACAAACTAAAACACAGGAACATAAAGAATTATTTAATTTTTTTATTGGGGATGACTGAGCACTGAAGACTACTTAAAACAATACATTTAAAATGTGATTATGAGAATAAAGTACCTTATCATTAAGGCAATGAGGCAACAGTCCACTAGCCAGTTTTTTGATACTCTTTGGTTTCCTTTATCCAGGGAACTTCACTTTCATGCCGTGCAGTAGTACGGTGCATAGGCATGATGAGATTATCCAACCTGACTCAGGAGCCATGTAGTCAGTTTATCACAGGAGGCATGTAGCTTCATTTGATAACTGATTAAGCAGACCTCAGCAGGGCTGAATAGACTGTGAAGAGAGCTTAGTTCATGTATCTACACTGCAAGATTTATTCAAGATTCTCCTTATTTAAATAAAGAGGAGCAGATGCTTAGATGTTGGAGATTCAGTGGTTGGTCTTTCATTTAGGTGTGGATTTGAACACTGCACTGTTAGTCACAGTAGGTCTGGTCCAATCCGGTGAAAATCGATTAAAAAAATGCTTCTCAACAATTTGAGAATTTGATCTGACAATAATTGTTGTCTATACAAGAATCTGAGAAATGAGTTAGCAATCTGAGACCTAACCATTACATAGTTATAACAGGAATTGTTTAAATTATGTAGGGATATGTTTAGTCAAGTAAAAGGATTTCATTAGAAATACCAGCTACTTGATTTGTTTCACTATCAAGTTATTTTTCAGTTTGAAAAAACTTACGCTATTTTTCCATAAGTATGTATTGTTTCAGAAACAGATTAAAGGGAGTCGGTTCATTGACTATAAACACCTCATTTATTTGAAGTAATTATGTGAAAAATTTCTTTGAGGAAGAATATTTGATATAAAATGAGTCAGTAGTGTCCTAATGTTTCTGCATAAATGAGGCTTTGTCTCAATAAATTAGAGGCTGTAAAGCCATAATCTTAATAAACTTCACAAATTACTTTTCTAGTGACTGTTGAACTGGAAGTGTTATCCACTCTAGAGGGAAATAATTGTTTTCATACTTGTTTATTTCTTAATATCACAGTAATTGTAAGGCATTCTTTTTGATGTAATCCATTATACAGTTGTATTTAAGAAGAGATATGAGCCATTTTGTGTTATAATTTAATAACTTTGGAAACCAGATATTCAGTCATCAAACATTATTAAATGAATTCATTCAGAAACATTCAAATAATTACTAGAAATAAATGAAGAATATAGTGGGTTTATTCTTGGTTTTTGAAAGTTATTCTCTGCTAAGCAAGGTTCTCTACTATTCCCGAATAGGAATTTATGTGCGTGGTCTATTGAAATAAACAAGCTCCCATGCTCATTCAATGAACCACTTATGCAGTGGTGTAGTATTAAGTTTATTAACAGGTCCTTTAAAATCACCATGATAAAGTGCAATTTTCATCTTCCTAGTTAGGGGAGGCAGAGTATTGAAAAGCATATCTGAATCATGATTTGGTGGCTTTTGCCTTTTCTTCCTACCCAGAACTTTCTGCTTCTGTATTGCCTTAACTTATTCCCTAGACCCAGATTGCAAAATCAACTGGAAACTCTGCTTCCCCTGTACATCCCTCTGCAACTTTTACTTTTGTCACTTGTTTTCCAGTTGACTGACTCCGGGAAGCTTTGTGAACATAAATAATGTTTTAAAAATGGGCTTAATTATTTTTTTTTTATATTAGGATATAAATATGGTTAACATATAAGTTTGTAGATGCAATTGTTTTCATAACTATGACTAAGAATTCTGTAACACAGTTAAGAGTCAATGAAGCATTTCCTAAGAGGATTTCAAAATGTGTAAATCAACTCTTTTGGTGTAAAGAGTGATTTAAGGAAAATTAGTAATTTGACGTGTTTCTGGTGAGTTTCTGAAGGCATTCATACGAAGCCCTGTGTTTTTATTTTCATCAATGATTTTTGGATTAAGTGTAGAAAGACTGCTTACTAAATTTATCATTTAGAGATTGTAAGAATTAAAATTATATTGGTTACAGTACAGTGATACAGTTTTCTGAATTGTATGCAGAGGAGACCTCATTTGCAAAGTCTGTTAGATCTGTGCCTAGGATCTAAAAACACAGGAATACTCCATGGTATGGAATAGATTATTCTGAAAACTGACAAATCTGCAAAGTATTTCATGGTCATAGTATGCAAGGAATTCACTGTGAGTTAAACTGTAGGATGATGTGCTAGAATTAAGTTGATGTAATTTTTCTATAGGTAAACAGAAGAAGGGGAAGTGAACCCAAGGCTGTTTGGAGACAAAAGTTTAGCATTTTTTTTTCATCTGATGCTCCCACTTCTAAGGATTTGATAGCAAGTAAAGGGCCACAAAAATACTTGAAAAAGAAGAACTTGCATCAGAGAGATTTTAAGATCTCCATTTCTTAAACTTATCAGAAAGCGGATTGAAATGAAGCTTTATTATGGTGCATGAGAAACTTGATGAAAAAAATGCTTAGCTCTAAAGGGATATTTAATTCTGCAAGGAAGGGTGCATTCAGATGGGAAATTTGACTTATTTAAATAGCTTTGAGGGTGACAAACGTCTGGAACAAACTAACAAAGAGGAAAACAGATTCATCGTTCCTTGTGGTATGTAAGACAAAACTGAATGCCTTTCTGGAAGATACTTTTAACCAAAGTTAAGCAATTAGGCTGAATACAGGGGTAGCTAAGCTTGTAATATTCTGGAATTCATTCTAAGTGTTCTAGTGGTTCCTGTGGATCTGAATTTGACAAGTCTATAAATTTCCACCATAGTTCATGAAACGTAAACTCCTTCAAGTACCTTGATTAGCAGAAACAAAGGGAAGAGATACCAGAAGGATAAGCAAGGATGAGACAGTGGAACAAAAAAAAATTCTTAAGAATATCTGTATCAGCACATAGAGATACTAAGAAAGCAATTTTGGAATTATATAGCGCTGTTTAGAGTTTAATTGTAGTAGCTTCATGAAGAGAAAAACAACAGCCACCTAATCCAGCCTTTTGCCAGGGTAGTCTTGTTCTCCAAATTACTGCATGTTTTCTAGTCCTTTGCCTTGTTTTGTAATGGATCATAAAAATGAAGGATGTCCAGATAATCATTGGTACCTCATCTATTACAGTATCACTGGGCTGAAAATTACCCTTCAGTGGTGGGTGATTGTACTATTAAATGGAGAGGCTTTGTATTATAATGAAAGTTAATTATTAATAAGGCTGTGAGAGAATTGCCAGAGTAAATTTCTAAAATACCCTGTGCTGCAACTGAACATTTTCAAATATCTCAATATTTCTGTGTGAAAGGGATCATTAATTCCCCATCTATAGAATAAGTGGACTGCTCAGGGCTGTGAAAAATCCAGAAGCTATCTGTGATGAGAAGTGATTTCAGGGTTTACCTCCAAGTTTGCCTTTTGGGGCCAAGGATTTGGTGTGTAGGGACTTTGACGATTCTTTAAGCCACTGGTCTATGTCCACAAAGTGACACTGAAGACTTGGAGTAGGTGAGTTTGCATTAAATTCCTTGGGTATGTGAAATAAAAGAATACTTTTGATCAGAGTGACTAGCAAGAGGGGGTGCGGCCACAATCTGTGAAGGGAAGATCAGCCTTTTGCTTCCTAAGTGTTTTTCATGTGATTCAGGCACTTGCACATCAGGGCTCTTAGAGTGTACACCATGGAAATGTTACTCCCTCTGAGTTGGACTAGAGTCTGGGATTAATGGCAGCACTGATGAGAATTGATGCACGTAATATTTTCTTGCTGAGTTTTTGCCTGGCTTGCCCTGTCACCTCAACATTTTGCCAAATTGTTGTTTCTTTTGGGGTTGTTCTGCATATTATTAGTGGTAAATGGTATTTTTTGAAAGCTAGCTTGGTTAGAAGGTGCATAAACTCTTGCTTCTTTGAACATGAAAGATTCAAACAGGAAACAGCTTGCAAATTTAAACTTCTTTCCAAACAGCATCTTGCTCAGTGTTCACTTGTTTAGTCTAAAGTCACAGAATTCATTACTTAGCAACAACTGAAAACATCAGTGTTATCAATGTTCTTCTCATACCTAACTCAAAAACATAGCATTATACCAGCTACTAGGAAGACAATTAACTCTATCCCAGCTGAAACCAGGACAGAAAAGCCGTAAGTGTGTTTTGGCCATGCTATTGCTTCCTTGCTGTCTTCTGTTTCTGCTCCTGTGTTTTTCTGCTGCTTCTCTTTCACACAGGTAAACAGCTATAATCAGATCAAATCCTGTGTCTGCAATTAATTCAAAAAGCCTCCATTTAAAGCTTCTCAAGTATTTTGTGGCAAATTTTTTTTTATGGCAAAAGTTCTTTTTTTTTTTTTTACATTGAAAAAGTCTTTAAGAGGGTTTATTTTTACTTTTTTGTACAAAGCTTTTTTTCATATTTCTCTGAATAAGATTTGAGTATTTGTAACATCTTTATGAAACTGAGGTTATTTGTAAAATGAGATTATAATCTTTTAAAAGTTTAAATAGCTAGGTAATTTTTTTTTTTTTAAGTCCAAATTAGAATACTTTGCAAAGCTGTTATGGCCAGCTGACTTAGGTTTTGTGCTGAACTTGTCATCTTTTTCTGATTCTTTCAATCTGCAGCTACAGGGAGAATATACCATGAGCTGTTGGAAATTGATGTTCTCTTACTATTATAAAAAATAAGGCATAGAAAATTGTAACTTAAAAAAAAAAGATAAGTGAAAAATCCTAATTTGAAAACTACTTTTTTTTTTCAGAATTCTTCTTCAATAATATCTCCAAAAACCAGCCCAGAAGTATATATAAAATACATAAACCTAGCTTTTAGAAGCATTACCTAATCAAGACTGCAGCTAACGAATTGTGAGGCCATTGCAGGGGAGGTTATTTTGTGAATATAGACTAGAACTACACTAAAGTTTAAAGCAGATATGATAAAAAGTTCCATGAACTTATTAATCATCTTCCAACTGTCATAAAGAAGTCATAGTCCTGGTTAAAAACACTTTGTATGACTATGGATTTGATATAAAAATGATTTCACTTCTGTTGGCTTATCCAGCCTCTCTTTTTTGCTGAGCTCTTTTACTGGCTTGGATCAACTTTATCTATTGAAGTTTTCTTTACTCTAGCTATCTTTTAGAGTAAATAGATTATTTTTTTTGACACCTTAATCTATTAGCTTCCTTATCTTGTGATTTTTTTTACAGATTGTTGACATGTCTGGTTTACAATTTTGAGAGTTGTCTTAAAAGCGAAACCTTTTATATAAAGGTATTGTGAATGAGAAATTTAACAGGCGTGGTCTCTCAATAGGATTGGGAATGTAGGATTGTATGCAACCTAGCTACTTTTCAAAACTCATTCATCATCATTTGAGGGCCACAAAAGCTGAAGTCAGGGAATTCCATTATTACTATATTTTATTCTTAAGTAGCATTTACCTTTACTATGAAGATTCAAATGAAAGGTTGAAACCATGCTATTTATTTATCAAATTAATTTTATATAGGGGGAACAACAACAAAAAAATCAGTATTTTATCATAATGGATAAAAAGAATCTTTAAGACCATGCTGCATGTATGTGATGTCTCTTTTGGTAAAGAATAAGGCACCAGAAACAAAGGAGATATGGAAACTTAAACAGTTTGTGTTTTCATTTCTTAAGCACCTCAACAGGAAGACTCCTTTAAAGGAGTATTTAAATACTTACAGAGTCAATGAATGTAGTTGCAGCTAAGGGGTGAACAGCTGTAGTAGTTTAATAGCTTATTACCATCTCATGGAGGCATGATACCTTTCTGAGTGCTCCTTATCTACTACGTTTCCAAGTCAGGCAGATCAGCTGCATTCACTGTTGGCAATTTCTTTATACTATCTAAGGTCAGAATCCCAAATAGGACTGAAACTGCATCATTCTGGTACTAGTTATTAGGGTGTGTGAATTCTGTATTCATATTCAGTGAAGACAAGTTCCCCCTGAGCAGCGAACATTAAAAATTTATTCTAGGACTGCTAAACTGTATTCTCATGAACAGATACTCAAGTGAGCATATCCTAATGTAAAGTGGGATTCCCAAGCTGTCAAGTTTCCAACCTGGAGATGGGCTGGAATAGGTTTTCTCTGGAGATCCCAAATCCAGGATAGGTGACACCACAGTTGTGGACTCCAGAGCAGAGACCAAGCTAATGGTATATCAGTAAATTGTTGATCAAGATTTATTTTTTATCCAATTACTTTGGTTTTGGGTGATTAAAAAAAAAATTCTGGTAAACTGTTTCTTTTCAGACGGCTCATGACTGTCTCCGAACTTGAGGAAGGATTTTTTTTTTAAAACATTTTTTTGACATTTAGATTTTTATTATTTCTCCACATCAACCATATTGATAATAAGATGTGTTTTGTTTTTCACTGTGAAATTCTAATTTGAAGTCTTCCAAGAGCTATGGCAAACCTACTAGCAGGTGAATGAGTAGTTTTCAATGTTGAAGAACACAGCTAGGCACCCACTTTGCATTTAGAGCCAATGACAAAAGGCAAACAGTTCTCACTTAAATCACAATTTTTGGAGCAGAATTTTCATTAGATGAAATGAGACATAGGCTTCCATATTATTCTGTCAGATTTTGGAAATAGGACTTAAACTTCCCATTTAATTAGGTGGTACTTCGCCCCCTTACACTCTTTAAATCTTCTCCTTTACACTTATGACAGGTGCAGATAAATTTATGGCATTTAATTAAAAGCAAACAGACCATTTCCTGCCATAGTCATAATGTCACAGAATAGTTGATGTGGAAATTAATGACAATAACAGATACTTTTTTTCTTGTTACTTTATGAGTAAAGGAATGTATTACTTCAAAGCTTCTTCTACACTTGAGAAATATGCAGTACAAAATGCTGAAGCAGTCATGACATCAAAGTGAGAATGTGAAGATTTAGCTTGGCAAATGGTGATAGAAAGAAGGCGATATGTTTTGACAGATATCATAATTTGATAGTTAAAATAAATACACCGTCAGACAAAAATGGTATGGTTGACAAAAAGTATGTACTGTATTCTTTTCCTGTAGTTTCTCCATTTGAAGAATATATAAACATTTATGACATTGGTTATCTGGAACATCTGTAGGCTCTTTCAGTGAGAACCAATTATATTGTATCTCATATTATAGTGATGCATTTTCTTAAATGAATGATATTATTTCCAGAAAGAATACTGCAGCATTCCACAGTAGAAACTTACCAATGTGAGTATTACTCACAAGTGAATTATGAAGGCTACCACAAATGAATAAAAAGACAGAACCACAGAAAGATCTTCCAGGTCCAAGAGCAAACAAAAATGTTTGGTCCTTTCTTTTCTGTACCTTTGGTTATAGGCAAAGGAGAAGGAGTCCACAGGAGGGAAGAGAGCACTCAAATCTTCAAAAGTAGTTAATTATCTATGTAACTGCAAAAGTCCAGAAAAGTGTCTCATAAGAGTCAAACCACCCAGATGCTGAAGTTTTTTTCATTAAGATTCAACAGTGTGTTAGAAACCCTGGGTCTACCTCCAGAAGTGCTGCATGGGTCTGCTGCAAGTACAGCCTTTCAGAGGTAGAGCTGGAGATGTGGGCAGCAGTGCCATGGGAAGGGCTGATGAGCTCAGGCTGCGTGCTGCACCGTGCTGGGCAGAGGGTGTGCTGCCTTGCAGTATTTTGGTTGGTACTCACTTGGATGTCTCCTTGCTTATCTCTCTGTACTTGTTGGAGTTCAGGAGCTTCATGGCAAAATACCTTTCATATGCAGACATGATTACTAAATGGTACAAATTACTTCTTGGCTTTATTAAATGTGTTGTTTTATTCAAACTGAGGATCTGACTCGTAACATCTGTTTTCTTCATCTCTGTTATTCCCCTGCATTACAATATTCCTATTTATTTTGTCAAAAATTTTGTAACAGTTTGTAAGGCAACACAGGAAGCAAGACTTGTGTTAGATGCAAGATTTTTCTTTAAAGAAAGTAGATATTGGCGTGTACAGTGGCCAGCTGCTGCTATACTTTGATGGATACTTTGCTTTTCTACCAGGAAAAAGATCTGAATACATTAAACAATATATTAAATGTAGCGAAGTACAACTTCCTTTTATTTGGTTCCTTGTTGCTGTACGGTTCTTATCAACATAAAGGTGATTGCTTCTTAAATCTGTGTTATTATAGAAATGAGATAATTATAACTCTGCTAGTCTCAAATTTAGATTTGACCCAAGGCTTATCTCATTTTCTGTTACCAAATGTAACTAGACTACAATATGTTTTGAAAATGTCAAAGGACTTCTCTGTCAGTAGCTGCACCTCTCTGCCCAGTATATGTCAAGATGTTTTTTCATTACATCAGAGGATTATCTGGAAGCTTAAATAATCATGGCTACACCGTTTTCCAGGCCTGAGTCTGACCTGTTTATTTTCTTTTTGTCTGGAAGCTCTTCCATAACTTCCCTGTTCTCTGTAGTTTCTTCAGTTCTGATGTTTCCCTTCACTAAAGGAAGAGGGGTAGAACCATCTACAGTATTTAGGTTGTGAGCTTATCATGGATTTATTGAGTGGCATTATAATGGTTTCATTACTGACTTTAGTGGCATTACTGTGTCTGAGAACCCTTTAAAATGAAATTTCTAGGAGTTTTTAAATTCATCTTGTGGGTTTTCTGCTCCCTAAACTTCATATCTGATCTGTCCCTCTAAAAAAATCAGAAAATTTGTAATTTTCCATGGAATGGAGGGTGATAAAACTCTCTGAAAAAGAAAATATGGCAAGGTTGCCAGAGTTTAGCTGTACTTACTGCAAATGAGTATCAGCACTTTAAGGTCTCAGGTTGCCTATTTCTTCCTTTTTTAATTACTAGTCAATGAAGGCCATGTTCTTGAACTAAAATGTAGGGGAAAAAATCAAATATGACCTAGAAAGTCTCTCTCTTTTCCATGTTTTTCTGTTTCCCTGACTAGAATAGATGAAATTACTGCAACAATCAAGAGTGCTCCTTTGAAAATCATTTAATGTTATGTTTTTGCGAAAGAGTCTTCAAGAAGTCTGGACAGATCAGCACTGATAAAACACAGGTTTAGAATTGTGCAGAATATTTCATTTCAGTTATATAAAATTCATGTAAATTTTAATTTTAAAAAGTGCATGAGAACATTATGTGCACACGATGCTTCTGCATTGTGTTATACAGAAAAGATTCTCTGCATCACTCTACCATTTGCAGTATGCAAATACAGAAGGCTCATTTTAATAAGAGACTGACTGATGCAATATTTGGCTACGTTCATTGCAGGGTTTTTTTTTTTGATGTATTTATAACCGTACTTAAAAAAATAAAACCAAACCAAAACAGAGCCAGAATCAGCCAGCCTAAACTCCACATCCCTGAGCTTATTATCTTCTGTTGGGTAGTTACCTGTGAGTGCCCAGGGCCAACCAATAGAAACCTGTAGTCTCTGGAATGCAGGCCAAACAAATACTTGTCCCTTTGCATCTATGCATGATTTATAAACAAATGCAAATTTCAGTGACTCAGGCCTTACCAGTTTGGAAGATGTCTCTGATCATTTGCTGAAATATGGGAAGGTGATGTTGGCTTGTGTTTACTGGGTGGTGTAATCCTTTTGTTTAGAGTTAGCTGCATTATTTAGCTTTGGAAAAATTATCATAATAATTCTGATTATTAGGTTCCAAAGGAGCTAAATCATTGTCAGAAAGCAAAATCTTCATCCTGTCTATTTTTGAATCTATCAACATATAATTCTCAGCATCCTAGAAACTTCTTTTCATCATTACTGTATTGCTGGTAGAGCAATAGGAAATCCTGACTGACAGGCTAAAGGTTAAGGGTTATGTGTAGTCCCCGAAATGCAGAACTATTTAGCAATATTGAAAAAAGCTGCTTGATACAAGGCATTAACAAAATGCATTGTGAAAGCTTGGCACCCAAATTAATGTGACTGCCAATGTCAAACCAAAAACTTTGCTAGCAAAACAATTTGTCCAGTACTAAGCAGACACCATCATGGCAGATTGAATGAACATTCATACAGGGATACCATCTGTTCATAATGGCTTTTGAAGAACAGCAGATGAAAATGCACTGAAGACATGAAAGTGCAAGATTGAACATCAATGGAAACAGGATGCAGTGCATATAAAGCAGTGGCGGAATAGGCCAGCTAATATAGGCAATAGAACTGAAGGCACTGGTGCAGAGGAGAATGTGTGAATGTACTCATGAAAAATAAATTAGTCTTGGGGCAGTGAGAGAGAACCACCATGAATAATTATGCCTACCAGTTATTGGATAGCTGTTTTCCTTGACTGAGAAAGGTCGTTGTTAGAGTGGTAGAATATGGGAAGAGCATCCTCTCTTCCATGCTGGAGAGGTGGTCCCATACGGGATGAGTCTGTCATGGTCTTAGATACCTAGCCAAATTTCTTTGGTCGTTTTCTGCAAAACTCACGCTTTTTGCTCTGGGGGTCCCTGTTTCAGTCCTGGGAGTGCCAGCCAAATGTGCGGTCATACAAAATGAATTATTGTTCAATATAAGTCCTGTAGCCTCTGGTGCTTAGGATAATGCTAATCAAAGGAATATATGAATATAGAATTCTCTATATTCTATAGAATTCTCTATTCTATATGAATATTGGATAATATTCTATATTCCCTGTTAGGAATGTGTTACAGGTCGATCTTCAAGTTCTCCTTCCTTGGGAATAAATTCCAAAGTTTAGAGTCAAGTAATTTGTATGCTGCAAGGATGGAGTCCTATGAAAAGGAGGTTCCTGCAGCTAGCTTGTAGGAAATAGTAAGCAGAGGATATACCTAAAGTCCTTTCCTCTCTGGAACACACCTGCCTAGGCCGAGCAGAAATCTCTTTCTGCTGAAGATCGAGGTGTTGGAGTCCAGTCCTGAAGATATACTGCTCTTTGAGCAAGACTCACTGGTTTTGGGTGGTGATAGGTCATCATAATGGCAGCCTTGTGCCCAGCAGCTCTGCTTTGAGGGAGTCTGAGTGTGCCTCCTCCCCTCCACGTGCAGCTAGCTGTGCTTTATACATAAAGTGGCTGGGGATACGTTTGAGGGGCAGGCAGGGGTGAAAATCCTGTTGGTGATTGTAGAGGTAGGCGCTTTGAGTACTTGTACAGGAGTGGGTTTTTGACAGATGTTGTTGCAGTTTTACCTCACTTGGTATTCCAGTAGA
Source organism: Haliaeetus albicilla (assembly GCF_947461875.1). Lineage (NCBI taxonomy): Eukaryota > Metazoa > Chordata > Aves > Accipitriformes > Accipitridae > Haliaeetus > Haliaeetus albicilla. The sequence continues at coordinate 10,496,085 of NC_091505.1, forward strand.
GTCTAGGCAAATGTTGATAGCCTGATTATTCCAGCTGGTTAGGGGTTAGGCAGTTACTTAGGAAGGAGCTCTTTTATCAGGAGTGGGAAATAGGACATCTAAGGCAGGATTCAGCAGGTATTTAGCATTGCTTGAGGTGCTCCAGGGCCTTCAACCAGGTCTCCAGATATTTCTGCAGAAAGGAGTGGATCTCCTGCAAGTTACCATTATCTTCTAACCCTGCCTAGGGTGTCTCAGCCTCAGGCATGAAAAGCTTTGGTTTAGACAACTGAATCTTGTGCCAAAAATCCAGCTGCATCTGGTCTAGGTACCTTGTGGATCTGACCCAAGTCTGTAGAAGTCTAGAACAGCCCTGAAGGACCCCAGCGTTTTTCGTAATCTGTTAAACAGAATACATAGGTAGATGATACCGTATGTCACCTTCTCAAGCTGGAAGAGACCATAAAAGCAAAGAATTTCTTTTTTTTTTTTTTCCTTTTTTCTTGTTAAAGGTATAGGGTCGAATTCTGATCTCACATCAGTTCTAAGTGTATTAGTACATTTACTTCTGTTTCGTGTATCTGAATATCAAATCTGTATGTTTCTAACACTTTCAGTTTATTTGGATCCTTTACCGAAGACAGTAATTTAGATACATTTTTCCTAGAAAAAATAAACAATTGAAGGTTTTTATGATTCAAGACTATTAACAGTTTATGAAGAATATAAATAACTTATAAACTAGCCCACTTTTCATATCAGTCTTTGTTGTTGTTGTTGTTGTAATTTTTTTAAGTGGTTCTTTAGTTGTGACCTAATATTTCTGTAAATCTGGCCGGTAGCTTCAGCTAAGGAACTGAAATTAGCTTATTTTAGATACAAAGTCTATGAGAAATAAAAGTTACATAAAAAACAACATTAAATGAGCTTTGTTTATATCTTATGTTTTTGTTGTGGAAGGAAATGCACACAACTAAACCAGACTTTGTATCACTTATTTTAGTCAGGTGTAGAAATGCCCTTTGTTTCTGAGTGAGGATTTGGGACAAATGTTGCTGAAATTCTTCTATAGAAAGATATGAGCACATAGCAATAAATCTTTCTGCTGTTCACACTGGTGCACTTTGTGGTGTGCAACTGTCAATACAAAGGTATACATTCCTGATGCTGTGTGGTATGTATTACACCTCTTTGTTCCACAACAGTGATTTTCAGATGTGGCCACAAGGAACTTTATGATATGTACTCATTAAATTCACCTAATGCGATAATATTGCTGTTGTCAAATCTGTGGCGGCTTATGTGGCGTTGCAACTTTTTGAGAACCATGTTACTAGACTCCATGAATCAAAGAGGAGTCTGATGCAGGATTTATTTAGTTTGACACTCTGAAGATCCTTTTCCATCCTCTGGTGTGAACTGCAAATGATTTAAAATGTCAGAATATATCACAGATGTATGTGATATAAATGCCCTTTGTAACGGTTGAGATACTTGCAACTGCAAGATAGGTCAAGACCCCCATATTGCTTACTGTTCTTGTAAAAAGTGGTTGCTAAGATCAAACCAGGTAGACTGCTTTGTTTTGTCCCAGTTCTGGATATTTTCTTCATAGAAGTTTCCTGTGATTCCCAGGGATTCCTGAAAATCCTTAGACATTTTTAGGATAATCTCCTAGTGATGGTATGTCTAACAATGACTGTGACATTCTTGACTTGTCCAGTTCTTCTGATATGTGCTTTATCCTTGACTAATTTATGTTACTTATGCATGTGTTTCAATATTCTTTATACAGTGGTCCTTCACTGCAGAACTTAAACCAAAAGAAATCTAACAAAAAGATATTATTCTCCTCAGATTTCTCTCAAGTAAGCATAATGCACTGTAATTAAAATTAAAGTATTTGTTGTCACTTGCAACTGTTTTACTCTGCAACAAACACTGAAGACAGGATACTGCTTTTTTGGACATTTTTGCCATTTAGATTTCTTTTTTGGCACAGCTGTGAATCACTGAACTCCTAATTTAGATGAGTTTAATTAAAGTCTTTTTTTTCCCCTAAAGGAATATCTTGTATCATTCAAAAAACTTCTATCAACAACACTTCATGGTTCATTTGAATGTTCTTATTTTGCTGTTCCTGGTGTAATCTGGTGGTGGTTTATTGTTTGGAGAGGAAAAGATATCAGGGACTCAGCTGCCATTTGGTTGATGCTTCTGCGGGTGACATATTACATTGTCAACACTTGCCTTACTACACTGGCAGTAATTTAATTGGCACCATGCTTAGCCTGATGTTATTCACTTTCAGGAGGGTTAGATAAATCAAGGCTGTTTGATGCTGATTCAAAACCTTTTTTTTTAATAGCAAATGAGCATTGCTTTCTGCACCAAGACAAGCGACCAGGGAGTCATGTTTACTATTTATTCTTCAGTATCAGGATTCAGAGGTTTTCGCTATTGAAAAAATTCTTCTTAGGCTGAAAAAGTAGTACCATCAGATGTTGAAGTAGTTCCTGTCATTTTTGAAGAGTTCCCCACGTATTTCACAAATTGTGTTGCAATCTGAATCTCTGGGGGTTTTTTGGTTATCAATATAGAGACACGCTTTTATCAAATCCTGTTGAGATCTTATCTTGGACTTGTATGATGGTGTCCTGATGTTAGCTATGATTTGAGTTATGTATGTGCAATCCTGCTATTATAGATTCTGTACTTTTTTTTCCCTGATTAAAATTTTCAGTCATCATTAATGCAGTGAATGTGTCAGTCACCAGCGTGAGAGCAGAACTTCCCAAGTTGTCTGGATGCAATTCGGAGTTAAAGATTGTCTGGGATTTTAAAAGCCTTGAGGAGCCAGAAGGTTCTCTTCTATTACAGAGGGAGTACGATGGCTGTTGGCACTGTGGAATTGGATCTGGAGTTGCCCAGAGAATGCGTTTTGGCCAAGTGAAAAAATTTTCTTAAAAGGAGAACATTTGGCATTTGATTTTTTTTAAGGTGTTCAAGTTTATTATAAAAAAAAAACAAAACCAAACCAAAACCACCAACAACAAAACCCAAAGCAACAAAAAGAGAGACAACTGAAAAATGTAAGATAAGAAATTTGGTACCAATCTTCATAGTTTTTATATCCTGAAAAATATTTTTAAGGTGTTCAGTGAGGACACAGAAATTAAAAATAAACAAATTGTCTTACATTTAAATTAAATTTTATTAAAAATGATATTTACAAGAACTTGTGATGAGATTTAATCAGTTTGAGTCCTGGTGGACTTTTCATTTGCAGATGAAAATTTTTTAAAAAACAAGATAAAACCAGAGTCCAGTGATGAGTACCTTATTGTGAATGTAGGGAAAAATGTTTCCTTAAGTTCTTCAGAGCAGTAAAACCAACATGATTAGAAGTTCTTTGCATGTGTTCCTTTCTTTTTCTCATTATGTTAGTCCATGACATGCTGGTAGAATTAAGTCCTTATTATGGATGAATAGAAGAAGTAAAATTGCTTCTGTTTCTTATCTCAGAATTGCTTTATAATACAGATACTACCTCATTGTGTCTGTTGCAGCCACACTAAAACGATTCATGAAATTATAGGACAGCAAACATCTTGTTGCAGCTGTCTTGTGGATGTAGAGGAAAAACCAACAAGCCTAAGCTTTATCATTATGATATATCTATTTCTTATTCACATTCTGTTATTAAATCAAAATTGGAATTGTATAAAACAGCAATGTGTTTTCCCTAAATTTATATGGGGGAAGTATATTTCTAGAATTCAAGCTTACTTATTACATAAGGAGAGTCAGTTCTTCTCTTTTTCTGTTTGTTTATTCTTCAGGATGTCTGTATAAGCCAAGCTTTCAGGATTAAGACAAATTATCCTAGCATTTTGGGTTTAAAAATAGACTTCTAGCACGTGACTTCCATGTAAAAAAAAAGTTTATCGTGAACTCATATCTCAAGGCATATAATGATTATCTACTGATAGTTATTACTGACCTGTAAATCAAGAATCAAGTGCTGAGAGAGTGTGAACACCAGTTGCACTGGAAGAGATATTCTTGTAGTATCTGCTCTGTAGAATTGTATTACTAAGGTGAAAACAAATACATGAAAGTTCAAAACTGCATGTAGAACGAGTCCCTTTTAAAATATACATATCCTGAGCTATCTACAAGATCCATTTGGTAGTGCATTGACTTAAGTCAATACATCTTTATTTTCAAAATTTTTCAAATGCTTCAGATTACACAAATTATAGTGTGCACTTCATTGTATTATATTTACATGCATATAAGTTGTGTCTGTAAGTTTATATTATTTCTTTTATAAAAATTTCCAAATGAGTATTTTAGTCTGAAACATAGCCAGGGTCTGGCTAGATAATGGTTGGCTGTTAGAGATATTTTCTGTTAGAAGGCTAGCTTCACTCATTTTTGCACAATCAGTTAATGAGATGGTTGCCTGTTAGTGGTGTCTGCTGTATTTTAAATGATTCGTAGTGTTTATATGACCGAAATGGTATTAATAAATCATGCAGTAATAAATAGGTAGTTGGCAAATGCAAGAATAGCAGTGGTAAATGGATACTGCATGACCGACTCAGTTTAACCAGTATAAATCTCTGTCAGTGGAGAAACTTTGTTTTTTTCTTAACACTCAAATATAGTAAGACAGGCCAAAGGAATTAGAAGGGATTGAAATTACAGTGTAAAACAGTAAATGAGCAATGAAAGTCACAAAGCCTCCCCAAATGTAAAGGTTGCCCAGATGTTTTGATCAATTGGCCAGGTTTTTTGCAAGAAGTTTGAAATGTATGAATGCTCTTCAGAATGATCCAAAAGAATAACACCAAGAGTTCAACAAAGTAAAATTTTATGGGGTTTGGATTGAACCTCTGAGCCAATTAAAAAAAACCAAAAAACCAAAAACCAAATCAACAAAAAAACCCCACAAAACTTGTATATCTCTTCAGCAAAGTCATAAAACACACTAGTAGAAGATGCTGTGTGACATTTAGAAGTTTTCATTATGTGAATCATAGAATCATAACATATCTCGAGTTGGAAGGGACCCATGAAGATCATTGAGTCCAACTCACTGCTCCTTGCAGGACTACCTAAAAGTAGACCATATGACTAAGAGCATCATCCAAACGGTCCTTGAACTCTGGCAGGCTGGGTGCCGTGACCACTTCTCTGGGGAGCTTGTTCCAGTGACCAACAGCCCTCTCAGTGAAGAACCTTTTCCTAATGTCCAGTCTGAACTTCCCCTGATGCAGCTTCGTACCATTATGAATGTCAAGCTGAATCTGAAAAAATTAGTATAAAGTTGTCAATGATCCAAGGGTTAAATATTTTGTCATTTCTTTGTCGCATGATTGTGATGATATTTTGCCATTGACCAGAAGATGTTTTACCGAAAACTAAGCTGTGATCACTGGCAAGAACTAGTTTTTTTACACTAATGCACTTTGTGGAGGGGGGAAAGGATTTTGAATTTAAACAAACCCACAGAACTACTCATGTGTAAGAACAGTATTCAGTTGGGGGGGGGCGGAGAGAGGGACATGGGACACCAAAGAAAAAGAAAAGACTCAAATCATGTAATTACATGAGCGATCTGCAGTTTTGCAGTCTGTGTTTTGGTATTACAGTCCTCACAGAGTCACTGCATGATGAACACAGTGGAGCTTTCAGAATTGGTGAGGCAGGTTGCACATCTATAGCCCTGTGACTGAAAATTTGGATGGCTTCTTGCATAGAACTATCTTCAATTAAGTGGATAAATTATTTTCTAATTGGGGCAGAGAAATGCAATTCTAATTAATAGCAGAGCAATAAAGTACAACCTGTGTCCTAATTTGCAATACCTTATTCTGTTCTAGACCACTTTCCACAAAATTCAGTTCATGCAACTTTTTTTTTAAATATGACTGTTCTCTAGCTTAAAGAACATAAATGATAATGCCTTGTTTATCAGTGAATAACATTTGAGTGAATTTAGGCTTTCAAATAACTTTCTGATGAACTTTATCTGCCACTGGAGCCACATGTAAAAGTACATGCATGAATTTTAATGAACTTAGACTGATGGGAGGTTTGCACAAGCCCAGAGTGACACAGATCTCTTGACCAGGACAAGGAAAATAATGTATTTTAATGCTCTTCATTCTAATCTCGTTTGCTAAATATGAAAGTAAGACAGACAGTAACACACAATTGCAATTATTCCTTCATAGCAAATGTTCTTGGTAAACACATTTAATAAATTGCCCAGCAGAGGTTAATGTCAAGGTATGTTATCCAAACACATCTCTTCAATGCAGAACTGAAAGACAGAGGAGGAAAGGAAATGTCAGATGTTAAATTGTCTGAGAATGTATCTCAAGTATTATTTGAGAAGTATTCTCAAATAATAAGGAGAAATAAATGAAATGTTATTCACAGAAATTACTTGAATCTTCTATGTTTTGAAAAGTGTATGAGGAAGCAGTTTCATCAATGCTGATGGATTTCAGGCATTTTCATTATGCCTTTGAAAACGAGGGTTGTCAAACAACCATGTATTTTTTTCTTTCAAAATATATTTGTGAAGGAAAAAGAAATAGTGAACATAAATCCATATCTAGAGTATCAATAAGAAAAGCAAGCAAGTCGGCTTTACAACAGTTCCTATACTGAGTTGTTAAAATGAGAAAAGAAATGTGACCTCGGATCAGTGAACGACATTTTAACAGTGGGCATCCTTTGGTGATTCCACCTTATAGCACCTTTGTGCATCCCAAATGATAGAAATTAATATTAAACAAAGACCATGCTAAGTGCAGATAGTCCTGCACTTGTTAGTGTGTTTTATTCACTCGATATTTTCTACTGAAACTTAGGCATTTTTTTGAGATGTAAAGAGCTGTTTAATACCAAATAGCAGCACAACAGATCATGAGGAAAGGGGAATAATACTGTAGTTTCTGCAGGATAACGTACAATAGAGCAGGAGTATTAAATAAGTAGACGATAATTTCCCATGAGAATTTGACTGGGACACCTAATTTCTCTGGCTTCCAGCTGAGAAAGTCTTACTGAATTACACCTGTCTGGAGAAATAACTACTTAAAATGAATTGCAAAGCAGTATGAACAAGATGGATCCAAATGGTTACAAACTGGAAAAGGTTGTTTGCTTTGCCTAAGACTCTAATCCCTGCAAACTCAAAAGTCAAAAACGTAAACCAATTATTGAACCACACACGCTTCTGATTAAATGGTTCTTGTCATACCATAGGACTGACAGAAGGAGCGGAAGGAACACAGAAAATATTTACAGAATCCCTGCTCAATGCATCTTACTACTGTAGAGGGGAGATATCTTTGCAGAGCTACCAAAGAAAGTCTGCCTAATGCAGACAGCTGCTTACATGCTCACAAAAAACCTAAACCAAACAAAAACCAACCAGCCAACCAACCCCCACCACCTCCCCCAAAACTGCTCCCCCCCCCGCCAACAGAAAAACAACCCAACACACCTTGGAGAAACATGTCATTGCTGACTTCAGTTTACCAAGTGTGGGTTATTTTCTGTGTACATAAATCTACCAAACAAGAGTGCTCAGAGCCATCTCAAGGGTATAGCCTGTTCAATTAATGTCCTCAAATATTTGTGGTTTATAACACTTATTGCAGTACTGTCATACAAGAATGCAGTTTATGTGTATTACAGCCACTATGGGTATTGAACCACCAATAGACTGGGCAAATAATCTACCTACAGCGCTAGAGAGATATGCAGTTGGCTTTAGCAAGGATGTTTGGATTAAAGAAATCCTGTGAAAGACTTCTTGCATTGCTGCTGGTGTTCCCCACTATTCAAAGACTTCTGCTAAGTCATTTGTTTATTTTTGCTGTGCTTTTGTGCACTTCTGTGGAATTATTTTTTTTCCAAGAATGCAATGCTCTGGAAATGCTTTACAAATTCTGAAGGAATTGCTACGTGGTTTAGTAGAAGTGTTACGCTTTTTCTTTTTAATCTTATTTTTTTTAAGAAGAAAATTAAACAGTTTCTGCATCAGTAAATTATTAATTTTTTTTGCATTTTAGTCAACCTATAGAAACTGCTTGGCACCCTGATAACAAAAGACGTGCTCAATAAGAGATTAAAAGTTTGGAGACATTTTAGAAGTATCCATAAAGCAGTTGCATGTAAAAGTTGAGATTTATCAACAAACAGCAAGTGCAATAACTGCAGCTGTTGCCATTCAGATGTGTTAAGTAACATTCCCAGAACAAATATTTTCTAAGGGTGTTTAATCATCAGCTTCCCACTCTTTATGACTTTTTTTATACCTTTTACTTAGAACATTTGCATTTTTTCAAATACAGTCATGCAACTACACATTAACAATTTTATTTACTGACTATATTCACACTGATTCTGCTTCTATCAAAACAGTAAATTTTCTACTGGAAAAAATTATTTCTTGGTGATAATAATTAAGCAGAAGGAAGACTATGGCATTGACAAAAGCTGTAATATACATAAGTAAAACTAAATTTTCTTCTGCCATCATCTGTCTGGGGATAGCAAATAACAAAAGGGTTATGAGGAATAACATTTTACTTTGGACTGAACAGTAAACCAGAGAGAATTTAGATACTCTGAAGAATTGAATATGCTTATCTTCAGCTATAGCAGAAAATCTCAGTCCCACACTAATTTTTCAGTTTAGGTAATTCCATTCTGCTTTCTCTACCTAAGGTGCCCTTGGTTTTCAGTTATTCTTTCAACGCATTCTTATGTGATCACCTCTTCTCCAGGAGCTTTATTTTCCTAGTAAGTGAAATTATTCAGGTTTATCTGCAGAAAATGTGAGTAATAGATATATGTGTAGAATTGCAGGTTCAATTTGAAAACAGTATCTCCGTAGCTAGCCAAAAGTTGTTTGATTGGGCTTAGAATAACCCCACAAATGCTGTATGGTGGGTTTTTTTAATGAAGATACTTTGAGTGAACTTTTCTTTTGAGTGAATACTTTCCTTTAAAATACACTTCTTTTTTTAAGCGTAGAAAAAACTGCACCCACAACTTTAGAAAAGTAACTGGTTTGTATTTTGTTTATGGTACTCAGTGATACGCAGATGTGTTAATAATTCTACTTCTTGAAGTCCTGGGAGATATTCACACTTGGAAATATACTTAATTTCCCACTTCCTTTTGCTTAACACCAAACCAGCTAAAATGTTAAGCAGGAGTGATACATAATGAAACCTAAAGGAACTGCAACCCTCACATCACTTACTACTGCAGTATTTATAAAATAATTTACCAGAGTTAAGTTTCCAATTCCAGTTCCATGGAGAAAATGAGGTTTATCGTATGAAAACAGATGGTTTCCTGAAATTAATATCTTTTTCTGTATTCAGAAGACCACGGTAATAGGATATCAGCAATCCCTGGTGAGGTGAGTCTGTGACCGTAGAGTTTATACACAGGAAATTCACAGGCTTTGCTCATCTTTAGTAAAGAACAGATTTCATCTCTACACTAGAAAAATAAGTAAAGAATTGTAGGGAGATGAAGAAATTGTTTCAAGCCTCTGGTTTTTGGTTTGAAGATGGAAAGTAGTAATTCAGTTTAAAAATAAGATCTTGTTTTGAATTATTATTTTCAGAGAATGTTCATCTGAAGTTGAGCTTCTTGGATGAAACAAACTATACAATTGAAATTGTGTTGAATTAGTTTCCCACCTGTAAATTAAATCATTGATCTTTTGTGGTACTTTTTATTATGACAAATTTTGTGGCACTGCTATACCTCCAGTGATTATACACATTATGGAAGTGAAGATAACACATTACACAGTGCAGGGTGTGATTGTAATAATGAACCTTATTTACACTTGTGGAATTGGAAGGATGATAATGAAGTTTTCACATAAAATCTAGTGCATAATGTAATTTAAATCCTGATTCAGCTGCTTTTGAAGTAGTTATTTCATTTCTTCATTCAGCATACTTTTGTAACTAAACTTTCTCTCTTAAAAATGTAGACTAATGACTGGGGAATGAAAACAACCATCAAAATTAATGAAGTAAGTATATATATTTGAGCCGTCCTTTAGCTATGATTCTTTCTCCCAGATGAATGTATGATAGGGACAATAGTCATGGGATTCACCATGCCTGATTTCAGATAAATTTAGCTATAATTGCAGCCATATCTGAGATAGTTCTCTGGACTTCCTTTATTTTCAGTGGAGGCACATTTTGACTTCCAATTCGTTTTGGCCTGTTGCACTTCAGAATACTTTGAATCATACTTAGAAGTTCCGGTCATTTTATTAACCATAAAGATGTCTATGCTGCTAGCTCAGGAAGTTTTTTGCAAACACTGAGCAGAGTGAATGGTTTGCAGGTTTTGTTCGGAGATTTTGGTGGGGGGTTGGATTTGATAGGAGACAAAAAAGAAGTAAAAAGCCCTCAGAAATTTCCTCAGAATTTCCTAGATCTTCTGCCTTGGATGCTGTTCTGTTATTCCAAGGCACTGCATTTCTCATCATCTCTTTGTAGTGCTTACAGAAGTCAAGGTAATATATATGCCAGTTATTTTTCTTCCTTCTACTTCCACTTCTATTTTCATACTATTTATTTCCAAGATTTCATTAAGAGAAGTACGAATGCCACGAGAACATGAGTGACTTTGAACTGTGACAACAATTTTGTTTCTACCATGAGATGGAGAGAGCCTGTGTATTAAAACACTATGCAGAAATGGTGTATGGGAACATAATAATTAAGGAAAGCTATACACATATCACGTGAATGGGTAGGTGTTAAAGGTATCACAGTCTGATAATAAGGAATCTTTTGGCTCACTGGAATATTTCACAGTCAATAATGACTGACTAACTATGAGTTAAAATGAGAACTGTTTGGAAAATTGGAGGTTTGGTAGATGTTTTCAGCTTTTTTGCATTTCGTTTTTACTGTTTGTCTGATTGATTGCCTGTCAAATCTGATGAATTATTAGACCAGAAATAGCAAAGGAAAGCAGTAGTGTTTGGAAAGGGATAGAAATATCTTAATGTTATCACAGTGTGCACAGCTGGGCCACATTTCAAAGAGCTGGGAGAAACCTGGAGCCTCTCTCCCTTGCATTTGGGACTGCATTTCAGTGCAGGTTGTTGCCTGAGCCATGCCTGTTGTCTGGTCATGTACCTCACTACTCCTGATCTTGCTTAATTTGTCTCATGTCCACAGGATGATGATTAGAGAGCTGATGAATTGGGAGCACTGCCTCCTGTGTAAAATCCAAATCTGCCTGATTCTGTGCCCTGTATGTTGTCACATGCTCCCATCTTCTGTCCTTTGGTACCCTTCTGGCTTGGGGTCTAACCCAGGAGGGAAGTAGGGCAAGGTGTAGACCAACAAAAGGTTCGTACTTGCTACTTCAGCCTTTTAAACCCAAAATGTAAACCTCCAGAAATCTATGCTCAGCTGCCATCTATTAACTCCAACCACCTAGGTTTCTCCTAGAGAAATTTCCTAGTTACTTAAATATTCAGTAAGGCCCATATTGGGTATGCATAGAAGTACTAGCCTTTTGATGGTATTTATCAGCTGAATACCCAGCTCATCTCCTAAATTCCAGATGGATTTACTAGCTAAACATAGCCTTTTTGCCAGCATAAGTGCAAGCTGTGTGTTAGCTAACTCACAGATCACTTGGTGCAGAACCACCGAACATATCTAATACTCCACAAAATTAGTGAAGGAAGAGCTACCATTCCATTTTATTTGGCTTAAAGTATTCCTTGGTTATGGAACCATGGGTAGAGATGAATGTAGAGGAAGATGCCCTAATCACTTAGCTGGAAGTATTCTGCAGTGGGAGTCTTTAAATCCCTCTTTTTGAAGCCTTTGTCTTTCTTGGGATAATTAAGTCACTGTTGTTGACATTGAGTGAGAAAGTGTGCCTTTAGTTTATTGATTAGAGGCTCTTTCTAAGAGAGGGAATAGCTCAGTTTCTTTCAAAATATTTAAGCATTTCTACAAATATGTGACTAGAGCCTGGAACTGCTGTCTCTCTGGTAAGGACTCTGACCAACAGGGTATTCAGTAATTCTCACTGGTATGATAACTAGTATGTGTCCCACAAAGAATCAGTTACAGGAAGAGGGATCAACAGATTCCTACCTGAGTATTCCCAGCTGGCTGATCCAGATGATTCTTTGATCAGTGAGTTAACCTTAATGAATCTCAATGCTTACATTAATTGAATATTTGCACCCTGAGTTAGTGCTATTGTGGCAGGGTGCCTAATATTTATTTGCTGAGTAAAGAAACTTCATTTCCTAGGCTTGAATTTAATTTTCTTTTGGTTGTTCTACACTGGGCATTTAAGGTGATTAAACTTGTAGCTGATTATCTGCTGATGCTGTTTCCATGAGACACATCTGAAGTGAAAATGCTCTCAACAGAAAGTGTCTGACTGGAGGGTGAAAGGCCTTAAATTCTTACAGCTATCTTAACATTTTGGTAATATTTCAGGAAAATTCTGCAGGAGAACATTGCTGGAGTTTTTGTCCCCAGTTCTCCCATTACCCAAAGTAGCCCTTTCTGGAAGTATTTTCCAAGGTGTTTGAGGAGAGTGCTTGCTAGCAAAAACTAGGAGCGTTTCTTTTTGTCTTCTGATAGAAAGGTATTAATACTAGAGATGTTAGGCATCCTGAACTTTTATGTTTGGTACTCCAGATACTGGAGTAGCAAACAATATATGAAAAATATATGATTATTTTTAAAACTGGAAAATGCAATCAGGACGTATAGTTTGAATATTTGTTTTTATTTGAAATTCATAATGTTGTTGGGGCAAAAATGTGTTTGATATTTCCAGAGCTTTTATTAATTAGAGCCTTCTGCACTTTGCTGTACTGTGAATCTCTCAACTACGGCTGTGTAATAAGCATGCATTTCCTTATCCAGCTTGACGCTGCTGATAGCACTTGTAATTCATTCTCTTGATTATGTTTGGCAACTCATAATTTGCTGGTAGCTGGCATATCAGAATGAGTGTTCCTGATGATCATTCACACCATTAAACTCTCCTGATGGAACTTAATTAGAAAGAATTACCTGAATGTTACCCTTACGTGATTTCCTTATAAGGGGAGCGTAAGGCAGATTGAGTGTCCATTCTATCAAAACAGGAAAACAACCAACCAACCTAAGGCTTGGTGGATAGTGAACTTGCAAAAAGAAGCAAGTTAGTCCTTTGGCTCTTATGCTGGTCTGTCTTTTAATGAGACAGGATATAAATGAGGCTTACTGAGACATGACAGGAGAATATATTTTTTTTACAGTCTTGCCTATAATTTGATGAATACTTTATTTCTACTTGTAATTAGAGGTTATCTGCTCGCATTCATTCATGTGCATTTTTGTGTCTTCACAAAAACCTTCATTACACCTCTTATTCACATACAAGGTTTGATCTGTGCATGATCAAAATCTGTAACATAAATAAGCATGTGATGAATCACAACAGGTGAGAATTTGAACTATGCTATCTAAACCAGTGACTGAATGGTGCTATGTCTTCTGCCAGGTGACAATCTAATGGAAGAAGCTTTTCACATTAAAAAACCCCAAACAAACAAAAAAACCAAACCAAACCCCCAAAGCCCAACACTATATATATAGTGTAGAGAACTGGAGAGGTGAACTTTGGTAGTATTCCTAACGGAACAGTTAACAAATGTGTTCATTTGAACATGTGCTGTAGATGCTATGTGCAGTAGAAAAGAAGAATGAGCTAAGGAGTGAACTAAATAAAGCTGTCACTAGATTTCTTTTGTATGAAAACATTTTTGCTAGACAATTTTTGCCACACAGAATCTGCCTATTGTCAACTTGCAAAGCGTTATGGGATTCTGTCCAAGACACCTCAATGTTAATTGACTTTCTGTAATTGCTACACTATTATCGGGAATATTTGGGAAACTGGAAAGACAATTATGAGGACTGTACAGAGAACTTTTAATATTAAAAAAATGTCATAATTGTTCAAATTCTGGGTAACTTGTGTGAAATATTTTTCTGAAGGGGTAGATACATCTGTGTTTTATTTAGGATTACATGTTTGTGTTCATATGATTATGGACTGCTTTATAGTCTTCTCAGCACAGAAATGTCTAAAGTGAATAGATAACATTGCTCCAGAATAGCGTAGAAATCTCTAGCAAAGAATCACCCTCTACTATGAGAGATGTGTGTACTAGACAAAAGGCAACCTGTGTCTTTTTTTCCTCATTTAGGGTATCTTTTGGGTTAACAGGAATGAAAGGGGTGTAAACAATGTGGTATAACCTCATTGACATCCTCCTGTTAATGTGATTGACAGCCGTGAATTTGATAATCTCTGTTTTTATTTTTGATGCCTTCACAAAAATTTTCATTTATAGTTCACCAGTCCCTTATGATTGAGTTGAACCTATTGTTGACTTACATCTGAATCTCCAGAGGAATAGGTGATTGCTGCTGTTTCAGCTTCTCAACATTCCTGCTATTTGCGTGGGGTGGGTTGACCTAATTAATGTCATAAGGCCATCAGAAGGCTCTTCTCCTTTGTCAGCCCAGTGCTGGCTGTAGGGCTTCCTGGCTGCCTCCTGGGATGGGGTGTAAGTTGCTAGATGTCTTTGCAAGATGCCATGTGGGCACTGTCATACCTCTTTGGCTCATCTGAAGAGGATGTTTCACAGCTACCAGGTAGATGGTAACAGCTAGGGGTTTTTGTTTGGTTGTTTTGGTTTTGATTGGATTGGTTTGGTTATGTGAGTGCATTTTTGGGGGAGCTAGTACTTAGGAATGGTGAGAATGGAGTTCTAAAGATGGGAAATCTCAGGTTTACTCCTTATTCTTGTACTATTTGATCTTTCCTAAACTATTTCATGCTTTTTAGATCTGCAGAAATGTAAAAAAAACCCCAAAACATTAATACTAGAAAAGAGAGTAGCACTGCCTAGCATGTTCATTCTAAGTCAGGAGATCGAATGAATGCTGCAAAGATTTTCTGTGTGGGTAACATAATCTAAGTCAAATATGAGAATCAAAAATGTCCTCATGAATAAACATGATTTCCTGAAAACAGCATCGTTTTCCCTTATCTTGTATCATATTCCTTTTAAAATTTTTATTATTTTGGTTTCAGAAACGGTGTTCAGATGTTCCTGGGATGGTGTTGGTAGAATTGTTAATGGCCCATGGCATGTGTTACCGTGATGTCTGGATGTTTTAAAGGCTTTTTTTATCACAGTGCTTTCAAGTCCAATATATTTTTCTGAGATTGCCTTGCAGTGATATAGCCTAAACAGATTGTTTGCAGCTCTTGAAAATGTTGAGAAAAGGATGCACTTTTATTTAAGCTGTAGATCTTTGTAACAGGCAAAATGATTGCAGCACACATTGTGGAAAAGGTAATTCGCTTTTGACTAGACATTCAAATGAGCAGAGACTGTAATTGTGAGCTTAAGTACTAGAGGTGGGGGAATCTTTAGTTACTTGATTTAGTGATTAAAATGCAAAACCAGAAAGGGTAAGAACTTCTCTGAGGAGCAGCAGAGCTATACTTCACATGTGGATTCCTTGTAGTCAGCGAAATTAGAGAAATTTTTTTTTAAAACATCACCAAAATGTGATTGTGGTATCTTTTGATTTTTTTTTTTTTAATTAAATAATGTGCCATGCATTTGGTGACGTATTTAGAGCTAAAAATAAAGGATTTTGATGTTTCTAGTTTGCATCAGTTCTGATTTTGAAGTAAAATCAACATTTTCAGTGTCAGAATTATTTGCAAAAGTAAATTTGATTTTTCTGATCAACAATTTTAAATGGGCTGAAGCAGGACTTTCAGGATCAGGTGACAATGCCTGGCTACTTTTTGTGTATAATGTGTAAAAATCTCTTGATTTCACTTCCATTTCCTGAAGTATCAATTTTCAGTCTTTGATTTTACCACCGTGATCCCATTATACATAACTCTTCCTCTTTTTGGTCATTTGTGTTTGTATGTAACTCCTAATCAGAATGCTTTCTTCTTTCTTTTTGTTCCAAGTAGCTTCTGTTGCTGACTCTGACTTTTCTACACAGGGAGTTACATGTCTGCAATACTTGATGAGCATACTTCAAACTGTGTAGTTTGTCACTGTATTGTTTGGTTGCAGGAGACAGCTCTGGAAATTCTGTTCACTGCCTTACTCTTTTTTTACCGTCTTTAACTAAGAAGATAACTTTTGCAGTTCATACGGACTGTGCAGTGTTAATGAGAAACTGTGTGCTGTCTAGAAGGTGGGGCAATCCTCAAACTTATATGTCAGAAATATAAACCACCATGTTCTGACCTTTCTTACATTTTCAAAATCAGAGGGGCTCACTGAATGCTAGTAGGGGAAAACTTTGGTTGGCAGTCTAGCCAGTGCTCTAGGATGAAAGGTGCCATGCCTGTTACCTAGCTGTAAATGATCTTTCCTGTGATCAGGAGTAGAATTTATCAGGAACTTGTAGAGAAAATACGGGTTTTTGTTAGATGTTAGAGATGTCACCTGACTGAGACTAGGAAGTTTTCATTTTTAACATAGCACTCTTGATGAGAAGAGTTTTTCTAGGCAGGGATAAAATCCTGACAAATGTGAACAGTGTAACTCAATGCCGAAGTCAGTAATCCTGGTACAGAAGGTGTTTGCAGAGAAATTCCTTAAGCCTGGCAAGAAACAGTCTTAGAAGAATCAATAGTTAACTACTGGGCTTCCTTTCAGAAATGTCTGAAAAACAGTGTGACAGTTTAAAACAAAGGAAGACAACCAACTAGATACAAACATTTCCAGTGTTGCTTCACTATTCAACCATGTAATATTCACAATGATCTTCTTGGCTTTTATATTACTGAAAAGCCACAGTGATAGAAGAAAAAACAGATCTCCCACAAAGCTTCTATGAAAGGGGGTAGGGTTTGGGGATTGCCTTTTTGAGATTTTTTTTCCCTGCATGTATGTGGTTTTCCATAACATAAAGCTCCACAGATAATAAGATGTATGTGTGTATAAAAAGTAAATCCACTAAATGACTGTAACATTTGTAACAAATCAAAATATTTAAATAGAATAGAATTAGAGAATAACTGGACTGGAAGAACCCTTGCAATGCGTTTGGTCTCACCCCTTGCTTAAAGCAGAGCCAACTTTGAAGTTAGATCAAACTTCAAATTTAGATTAGATTGCTTAGGGTCATGCAGAGCTGTGTTTTTAGTATCTCCAGGGATGGAGGTAGCATGACATCTCTGGGAGACCTGTTTCACCACTGAAATTTTTTTCCTAATCTTTAATCAGAATATGGTTGGTTTATCTTGTGTCTGTTCTCACCTTTTGTTTTAACTTTGCACCTCTAAAATAAGTCTCCATCCACTCTGCAACCTGCCTTTAGATAGCTGAAAATGGCAGTAAGATTGCCTCCTTAATAATTACTTTCTGCACACTGGAGAAACACAGCACTCTTGGTCTATATTTGTATGTCCTGTGCTCCAGGCCCCTGAATATCCTGGTGGCCCTGTGCTGGACTCACTCCAGTTTGTCTGTCTTGTGCTGGGGAGCTCAAAACTGGACTGAGTGCTCCAGATGAGGTCTCGGGTGATGAGTAGGAGAGGAATGTTATTCCAAATCACAGCTGTAGTAG
Organism: Haliaeetus albicilla; assembly: GCF_947461875.1. NCBI lineage: Eukaryota > Metazoa > Chordata > Aves > Accipitriformes > Accipitridae > Haliaeetus > Haliaeetus albicilla. The sequence goes on from NC_091505.1 coordinate 10,513,787, forward strand.
TCTATTTTGTGACATCTGAGTCCCTATTACTCTACTGGGTCCACTGTAAGTTTCAGTTAGCAAACTAAATAACTAGCTAGGGAAAACAAAATCTGCTCATAAAGCTTGGAGATGTGCAACAATTGAAGTACTGCAGAAGTCTGTCTGAGTTTTCTACAAGGGTTATCATGAGGTCAAAGCAGATTCTGACTTTGAGAACAAACTTAAATTTTCTCTGAGATAACATCTCTACAAGGTAACATTCCGAACATTAAGGTGGTTCCAGAAACAGTGAAGGAACCTTTGTTCCTAAATTAACTATTTTTTTCCTCTTTTTTTGGTGCTATTAGTTGTGGTCCTTAGATTTGATCCAGATTTTTCCTGTTGTTTGGGCACTTCACATTTTTCAGACTCAGAGAATCATTTAGGTTGGAAAAGACCTTTAAGATCATTGAGTCCAACCATTAACCTAGCACTGCCAAGTCCACCACTAAACCATGTCCCTAAGCACCGCATCTACACATCTTTTAAATACCTCCAGGGGTGGTGACACAACCACTTCCCTGGGCAGTCTGTTCCAGGGCTTGATAACCCTTTTGGTGAAGAAATTTTTCCTAATACCCAAATAAATCTCCTCTGGCACAACTTGAGGCTGTTTCCTCTCATCCTATCACTTGTTACTTGGGAGAAGAGACCGACACCCACCTCACTACAACCTCCTTCCAGGTAGTTGTAGAGAGCGATAAGGTCTCCCCTCAGCCTCCTTTTCTCCAGGCTGAACAGCCCCAGTTCCCTCAGCTGCTCCTCATAAGACTTGTGCTCCAGACCCTTCACCAGCTTCGTTGCCCTTCTCTGGACACGATCCAGCTCCTCAACGTCTTTACTGTAGTGAGGGGCCCAAAACTGAACACAGGACTCGAGGTGCAGCCTCACCAGTGTTGAGTACTGAGGGAAGATCACTTCCCTGCTCCTGCTGGCCACACTATTTCTGATAGAGGCCAGGATGCCGTTGGCCGCCTTGGCCACCTGGGCACACTGCTGGCTCATATTCAGCTCACTGTTGACCAACACCCCCAGGTCCTTTTCTGCTGGGCAGCTTTCCAGCCACTCTTCCCCAAGCCTGTAGCGCTGCATGGGGTTGTTGTGACCCAAGTGCAGGACCCGGCACTTGGCCTTGTTGAACCTCATACAGTTGGCCTTGGCCCATTGATCCAGCCTGTCCAGATCCCTCTGTAGAGCCTTCCTACCCTCAAGCAGATCAAGTCTCCCACCCAGCTTGGCATCATCTGCAAACTTACTGAGGGTGCACTCAATCCCCTCATCCAGATCACTGATAAGGGTACTAAACAGAACTGGCCCCAATACCGAGCCCTGGGGAACACCACTTGTGACCGGCCACCAACTGGATTTAACTCCATTCACCACAACTCTTTGGGCCCGGCCAGCCAGCCAGGTTTTTACCCAGCGAAGAGTACGCCTGTCCAAGCCATGAGCAGCCAGTTTCCCAGGAGAATGCTGTGGGAAATGGTGTCAAAGGTTTTACTAAAGTCTAGATAGACAACATCCACAGCCTTTCCCTCATCTACTAAGCAGGTCACCTTGTCATAGAAGGAGATCAGGTTAGTCAAGCAGGACCTGCCTTTCACAAACCCATGCTGGCTGGGCCTGATCACCTGATTGTCCTCTATGTGCTGTGTGACTGCACACAAGATGGTCTGCTCCATAACCTTCCCCAGCACCAGGGTCAGGCTGACAGGCCTGTAGTTCTCTGGATCCTCCTTCCGTCCCTTTTTGTAGATGGGCGTCACATTTGCTAATTTCCAGTCAACTGGGATCTCCCCAGTTAGCCAGGACTGCTGATAAATGGTGGAAAGTGGCTTGGTGAGCACTTCTGCCAGCTCCCTCAGTACCCTTTTCTGTCTTTCTGGATTTTCTGCAGATAATAATCACAAAAGAAATTATTATGAAATAGCTGGATATCAGACACATACATTTGCGTTGTGCATGTTTTCTCTGCAAATAAAACTAGTATAGCTTGTGTGTGTGTCTATATGTATGTATAAAATATAAAAAAAAAATATTTTGTGATAGAGGGTTTGTGATTTAAGGTTTGAAAAGAATATATATTACCATTTAGCCTTGATTCTGGTTTTATTCACCAGTTAGAAGGTGATACCTGTTGTCATGTTATCATGTGCTGTATTTTATTGCCATATTGTCATATTTTAAAATAAACATATAGTTTACTATGTCATCTAAATTTCCACTGTGGTTTCCTTACGCTTTTTTAGTTTTCTGACAACCTATTATTTTTATTGTATATTACTATTAGTGGCAGCCTTATTATGCTGGGGTCTGTTGAAACACAAAGTGCGTATCTGGTGGGGTTTATAGCCTATGTAAACAGGACATGCAAAATATAGCGGTGCTGTTATTCCTTTTTAACAGATATTGAGGTATAGTCTTACAGAAAGTAGTTTTGTCTTAATGCCTTTGGATTTGGCTTTGCACTTTGCTTGGCACTATAATAACCTGCAGATTCTGTCTTGTTTCCTTTGCTTTTCCCTATTCCATTTGTTTCTTTCGTCACCTCTACTGAGATTAGTTGTTCTATTTTTGATATGTCTCTAATAAATAGGCACTCCAGACTTACAAACAGATTGGATGTATGTGCATAGGTACTGCTCCACTGACTAATTCCTGTTACTTGGATTAAAGTACAGTGACTTTATAAAGTTCACAAGCTTTTTAAAGCTATATGATCATCTTTGTCATTGCAGTTTATCACATTTTACAGTTTTCTAACAAATATTTTGGGTAACAAATGCTTGAATACATAATCCTGTCTAAGAAGAGTTTTGTGTTAAATGGGATTTTTATTAATTTATTTAGATAATCTCTATACAGGTTAAAGGGACTATGCAGCTGAAGTACTGATACATAGCTCTATAACTTGCATCCTATTTCTGCTTGATTGCTCCAAGTGAAAAAGGTACAAGGCCTTCTCAACACAAAACACTGTGAATCAAAACAATTCCAAAGAGAAGCCCTATCAAGTGTAATGGTAGGATGAGATGGGGCAATACAAGAAGGGAAGAAGATGTTAGAGTGTTCTTGAAGATGGAGAAGAGTCAGAATAATCCTTTCCTTTTTTCTGCTGTGTTTGAGCAGTCTACCCTGACCACTGCAACTGCTAGCTTTAAATTGCTAAAATATTTGAACAAGTTAATGCTCATCTGAACTGTAATTAGCAGTTTATTAACAGTGGTAATGTGGGTTTACCTTTTGCATCAGACATGTTTGTATGAATGGGTCATGTGCTAGAACACTGCAAGTATCTGGTTTATTTTTAGTTGATGGAACATAGCTCACATTCTACTGAGGTTTATTTTGAGATCAGGTGTGATATATTGCAATCACAGACTCTAAAATTTTTTCCACTGCTCTTAATTTTTAATATGTTGCTTTCCGATAAAATCCGTGTTCTGCAACTCTTCTGTACAGTTGGCCACCATAAAGAAGTGCTTCCAGATCCCTGACAACAGCAGAGCTACACGTTCAAGAACCTTGCAAAATCAGATCTCAATTTCTGATTATGATTGTGCAGGGGTTGGATTCTCTCAGGCATCAGATACGTAGTTGATACTTGGAATAATGCAGGCAGCATACCAGAACATAGATTGACCCATGATAGTATAAATGCCCTTAATTCCTTCCAAAAGGGAGAAAACATGAATATGTATATGATTTATATCCTACGATATTAACTGCTGGTCTCTACAATGATGGTGTAAAAAGAACTTGTGATGGGTTGACCCTGGCTGGATGCCAGGTGCCCACCAAAGCCCGTCTATCACTCCCCTCCTCAGCTGGACAGGGGAGAGAAAATATATCAAAAGGCTCGTGGGTCAAGATAAGGACAGGAGAGATCACTCACCAGTTACCGTCATGGGCAAAACAGACTCAGCTTGGGGAAAATTAACTCAATTTATTACAAATCAACCAGAGTAGGGTAATAAGAAATAAACCCAAATCTCAGAACACCTTCTCTCCACCCCTCCCTTCTTCCTGGGCACAACTTCACTCCCGGATTCTCTACCAACCCCCTCAGGGGTGCAGGGGGATGGGGAATGGGGTTTACGGTCAGTTCATCACACGTTATTTTCTGCTGCTTCATCCTCCTCAGGGGCAGGACTCATCACACTCTTCCCCTACTCCAGTGTGGGGTCCCTCCCACGGGAGACAGTCCTCCACGAACTTCTCCAACGTGAGTGCTTCCCATGGGCTGCATTTTTTCACAAACTGCTCCAGCATGGGTCCTTTCCATGGCGTGCAGTCCTTCAGGAGCACACTGCTCCAGCGTGGGTCCCCCACGGGGTCACGAGTCCTGCCAGAAAACCTGCTCTGTGGGCTCCTCCCTCCACGGGGCCACAGGTCCTGCCAGGAGCCTGCTCCAGCGTGGGCTTCCCACGGGGTCACAGCCTCCTTTGGGAACCCACCTGCTCTGCTGTGGGGTCCTCCCCAGGCTGCAGGTGGAGATCTGCTCCCCCGTGGACCTCCCTGGGCTGCAGGGGGACAGCCTGCCTCACCATGGTCTTCCCCACGGGCTGCAGGGGAATCTCTGCTCCGGCGCCTGGAGCATCTCCTCCCCCTCCTTCTTCACTGACCTGGGGGTCTGCAGGGTTGTTTCTCTTACATGTTCTCACTCCTCTCTCCGGCTGCCGTTTCCGTCTGTCCCAACTTTTTTCCTTCTTAAAAATGTTATCCCAGAGGCGTTACCACTATCGCTGATGGGCTCGGCCTTGGCCGGCGGCAGGTCCGTCTTGGAGCCGGCTGGTATGGGCTCTGTCGGACACAGGGGAAGCTTCCAGCAGCTTCTTACAGAAGCCACCCCTGTGGCCCCCCCCACTACCAAAACCTTGCCACACAAAGCCAATACAGAACTTTTCTACCTGTCCCCGAGCATAAAGTTTATCTTCATTAAGTGATGCATTTCTAATCAAATATTTTAAATAAAATATTCACAGGGCAATCTTTGGCAATTTAGCAAGGAAACGTAGGTGTAAAAGTTTTTTTGTAGTGCAGACAGTCATGACTGACACAAGTATGCGGGTGCCTTGACAGGCTGTTCTTGTCGCTGTTCCCTAGAGGTTTCAGGGGTGGTTTATTGCCTCTAGATACAAGGCATGTAGCTTGCATCACTAAATGTTAGAGATGAGATAATTTTGATTACTTTTCAGAGGATCTGATTGTTAAAACAAATCCCTTTGGATCCATATATAGGACCATAAATCTCATTCTGTCTCTGGATTATTGAAAGTGGCACTCTGAGGCTTGAAAGCTAGACTAAATGAAGAGACTAAGTTAATTTCTGTAATGATTAAAAAAAAACAGAACAGAAATTTACAAGATTATGTAGTGATTTAGCCAAAACACAGATTTTATTATAATTTAATATTTCCTGTTATAATATTAACAGACATATTAAATTATTATAATAAATAATAATTTAATATGTCTTAGTTATTTTTATTCAGCACCACAGTTAGGTGAAGTCACTGATCTTTTGCATAATGAGTAAGAATTGAATCTGGTTCTTGTTTTGTTTATTCCTATTACATAACTAGTCACCAGCTACATATTTAAATTTACCTTTTTACAAAAAAATGTTAGGCAATTCTAAGAATTTGCGGATCTCTTATTCTAGAGAGAGAGAGAGATATGAATATTTTTCCTTAACACCTGTATTACTCTGAATGTTCTCAAATATCAATACATACTTCCCTGTAGTATGAAGTAGTTATACCTGTCCCCATGACATTTTTAAGTTTGAAAAGACAAGTTAGATAAGATTTCTTTTTTTTTTCCCAGTTAGGCATAATACAATAATATTATGAATATCTATAACATCTGGGGCTATGCATAGGGGTTTGTGGTATGTATAATTGAGCATATCCTTATAATTTTATTTAAGGATGATATTATTATGCTCCTTTTAATTTTTCCTTGGTTGGAAAGTTACATTTTTCAGAGACCATCCCAAAAGGCTGCATTCTCAGGGGTTTCAAGATCTTGCTCTGTATAGCAAAAAGCTTCCAATTCTGCTGCTGCTTCATTAAAAACTCTCTTCTGGATCCTGTGCTGCTCTGCAGAGAAGTGTACTGCTATAAATTAAATTGCCTTCTGAACAGTGTCTGTAGGTATGGAAAGAACAGGATCTCGTGTTGTGATTTGCGATGATCTAAGGTCCTAATTTGCATATCACCTAGCAATTAGCATCAAACCATAATGTTGTTCTGGCACAGCACAAAAAATTCCTCCACAAACCAATCGCCAAATCCAGTACAGCTTGCTTCTGTATGTGACTAGGCTCAGTGCAACTTCTGCTGCAGTTTATCTATGTTTAGGGCTTGCACTTGTGTAATTACCTCATTGAATCTAATTCTGCTCCCAAACCTCAACAAAAGGTGGCCAGAAAGACCACTTGGTGTGTTAATGATTGCTTTGTCTTGTAAATAGTCAGGGGCTTCAGTGGGTTTTGGGGGTTTCCGGGTTGTTGTGGTGTTTTGGTTTTTTTTAAACTTTACTGAGGCATAAAAAATAGACTATGAGGAAGAATAGATCTTTCTGAGGTTTAAATGAACTTCAATGGGGTGAGAAGGGGACCAAATTGAATCATGACACTTACTCCTGTATGTTCAGGTTTGCTCAACCATAATTAAAAGATTCTAATTGGTTTGCATTAGTTTTGGCTGTAAGGTGGAAACTGCACGTCTTTTCCACACTATTTGTAATGTAGTGATGCCAGTAATGTATGTATTTAATTCAGCTTTCGGTTGGATATAATCCAAGGCCATGCTGGAGAACAATTAGAGGAAGGACTTGTATGAATAAAGTAGATTGCTCTTAACGTTTCTATTATTACTTTCTGAAAGGTTTGCAATTACTTCATCTCCTTCATTCAAGCTACCTCTGTAAAGGTTAGAAAAAAAGTGGTTTTGGGGGGAGGAAGGTTGTCTTTTAGGTTTTTTTTGACGGGAATTGCATCTTAATGACAAATGGTTCTTTGCTGATAGGAGGGAAAAAAAAGAATTAATGGTTCAATTAGGGATGAACAAATGCTGCCAGGAAGAAAATCAGAACTTGTTCAATGTAGATGCTGTATATTATCTGAGTAGAACTTCAATGATTGCTTCGGTGCTGTTAATGCTAAGTTCCACACTTAAGTTTCTTAAACCTCCAGTGGGATATTTTGGCTGCACTGTCCTTCGTTCAACATTTACTATTGCATTGTCTCTGACCCTGTAGATTTTTTGATTTGTTAGGCAACATTCTTGTGCTTTTAAGTCCATTAACAACATTCCAGAGTCCTGTGGATTTGATCTGATTTGGCTTGTGCTATTTTTTTGTGAGGCAAGATATCTTCACCTTCATTCTTCCACTCACCGCTGTCCTTGGCAATAAAATGTAGGAAATAAATACCAACTAGATCTGGGACACTTGCCTTTAAGTTCCACACTGAATTATGCTGCCCCTGTTCATTTACTTAGAAAGTAACAGCAGTTTCATAACTGTAGCTCTTTATATATACTTGATTTTGACAGATTACATGAGGTGCCAAACTGAGATTACTCTTTTAACCTTTTTTGTGGGTTTTGTTGTGTGGGGGTTTTTTTCAGTCAGGGTGGGGGTGGGGTGGAATTTTCCTGATGATATGGAAGGGTCTATGCTACTATCCCCTCTTGACAGTATAGAATGGAAATTGAAATGAAGGCAATTTCTCACACTCAGAGTATTAGCATATTCAGTCACAGTTCCTAAGGCCAAGGAGCCAATCACAGCAAACTTATATTTAAATGAGGAGTAGTTTTGAATGTTTAACCAAGTGTGAAGTTGGGTTTGAATTGGCCAATTGACGGAGCTACTTTGTGAGGTTGTATAGTCCCTGGGAAGATCTTTTTTAGACAAGGGTTTTCAGAGAACCTGAGATTTCCCACGTTCTACTGTAAAAGCTGTGGATGTGACTTATCTACTATAGCTGTAAAAATGTCTAATCTAAGCAAATTGCTTAGGCTTCCTTTTAGTCAGTAAAGAACTTCGAGGAACTGATCGGTCCCTTTTTAAGATATGTGAAGCACATTGTCTTTAGAAATGGCCATTTGTCTTCATGGACTACAGAAAAGAAACTGAGTGACCATCTTTGACTAGAATATAAGGTAGGTAGAGAGGGTGCTCTCCTATGTGATGTGGGCCTCCACCTTAAGTTTGTCTGTGATATTGAATGTTGTTTTAAATGTTTATCTTTTGTTTCATTGTTACCATAACTCCAATGTTTTGACAAGTTACATGATAGTAAAACACTGTAGCATTATAGATTTTAGGGAAATAATGTTATATAGGTTCAAACTATTTGCTTGGGGGGTTTTGTGCTCTTTCAACTCAATTTGCAGTTCAGGACAAACCTGCTAAAGGATAACAACTAGGCTTTCCTTGTAATTGGGTGATCTTTAAAAGCTGAAAAAAGGCTTTTCATATAAGTATAAAGTTATTACCTGACTTGAGACTTTGAAATACCTTTATGTTAAGTAAAGGTCTAGGGTGTAATATGTTTTGCAGAATTGCTATTTTATTAAATTTTGCATAAAGATAGAGTTGGAAGAATTCTATTGTTGAGTAGTGCTAAAATATGGAAATTTTTATTTTCTTCCAGCTGTGAGTGCTTGTAAAATACCATACACTAAAAGTGTCATGTCTGCTGAAAGATAGTTCTAAGGCACTAGGATTGTTTCCGTCTTCCAAATAGGCACGAACTTAGAATAAAACATTTGTTGTGTAAACCACATTGTTTTATTAAATAACTTCCATTTATCATTATTTATTATTTTATTTGACCATAAAAGCATGAATTACTTACCCAAATAACTTACAAACTGAAATACGGAATTAAAAATATGGAGTATGTATCACTCCTATGCCTTGTGTAGCTTTCAGAAATTATGTATTATCCTCAAGAATTTGCATGAATATGTAGGTTTCTAAGGCAGAGAAGTGGCCACTCACAAATGGGAAAAAACATTAACATGGTGTAGATGTCCCCATGCTATTGGATTCCACCCAAAATTACCAGACAAGATCATCAGTTGGTTTGATGTAATTGATATGTGTTGTTTTATGCTGACAGCCTGATTTCCGAAGTATTAGCCCACAGTCCAGTGTTGTGAGCTACATGCTCATATAACATGGCTTCACTAAGGGCAAATTGTGCCTGACAAATCTGGTGGCCTTCTATGACATGGTTACAGCGTTGGTGGATAAGGGAAGAGCAACGGACATCATCTACCTGGACTTGTGCAAAGCATTTGGCACTGTCCTGCACGACATCCTTGTCTCTAAATTGGAGAGACATGGATTTGACAGATGGACCACTTGGTGGATAAGGAATTGGCTGGATGGGCACTCTCAAAGAGTTGCGGTCAACAGCTCAATGTCCAAGTGGAGACCAGTGACGAGTGGTGTTCCTCAGGGGTCGGTATTGGGACCGGCGCTGTTTAACATCTTTGTCAGCAATATGGACAGTGGGATTGAGTGCACCCTCAGCGAGTTTGCTGATGACGCCAAGTTGTGTAGTGCGGTTGACACACTGGAGGCAAGGGATACCATCCAGATGGACCTTGACAGGCTTGAGAGGTGGGCCTGTGTGAACCTCATGAAGTTCAACAAGGCCACGTGTAAGGTCCTGCACATGGGTCGAGGCAATCCCAAGCACAAATACAGGCTGGGCGATGAGTGGTTTGAGAGCAGCCCTGCAGAGAAGGACTTGGGGATACTGGTGGATGAAAAGCTGGACATGAGCCAGCAATGTGTGCTCGCAGCCCAGAAAGCCAATGACATTCTGGGCTGCATCAAAACAAGCGTAGCCAGCAGGTTGAGGGAGGTGATTTCCCCCCTCCACTTGACTCTCATGAGACCCCACCTGGAGTACTGCGTTCAGCTCTGGGGCCCCCAAGATAAGAAGGCCATGGACTTGCTTGATCGAGCAGGTCCAGAGGAGGGCCACAAAGATGATCAGAGGGCTGAAGCACCTCTCCTATTAGGACAGGCTGAGAGAGTTGAGATTGTTCAGCCTGGAGAATAGAAGGCTCTGGGGAGACCTTATAGCAGCCTTCTAGTACCTAAAGGGGGCCTACAAGAAAGCTGGAGAGGGACTTTTACAAGGGCATGCAATGATAGGACAAGGGGTAGTGGCTTTAAACTGAAAGAGGGTAGATTTAGATTAGATCTAAGGAAGTTCTTCACTGTGAAGGTGGTGAGGCACTGGAACAGGTTGCCCAGAGAAGCTGTGGATGCCCCATCCCTGGCAGTGTTCAAGGCCAGGTTGGATGGGGCTTTGAGCAACGTGGTCTGGTGGAAGGTGTCCCTGCCCATGGCAGGAGGGTTGGAACTAGATGATCTTTAAGGTCCCTTCCAACCCAAACCATTCAATGATTCTATGATATATTATAGTGGTGTAAAACTAAATCCTATAAGATTACACCTTTAGCACTCTTGCTTTATGGTATGATCCCAACCACCCTCATTAGCTAAGCAAGCATAAGCCAGCTCCCTCTGAGCAGACTCTCCAAGCTCCACTCCTGTATTTAGTGCAGGGAGTACAGACTGGCTCTGAAGATGCCTGAGTATCTCTTTATCTTTTTGGGGCATCATGAGAAATAGGAGAAAAAACAAAACAAGAAACCAAAGTCTTTCCCACAGCTTAAATTGCATAATTCTTTCTCCTTTGCATCATTCAGAAAATGAAATATCAATTCCAATTTTTGATGTATAAATTTGAAGTCATACCCAGGAAGGGTAAAGACCTTCCTGACATCATTTCTGTGTGGCTACAGAGGCCCACATCATATTTATAATTAACTTAATTTAGTAATTTAGACAGACTTGAGAGTGTATCTAACAGTATTAACCAGTTAGTGAAACTTACAGAAGCAGCTGAGTCAGCTTGCTGAGTTACTACAGCAGTAATACACTGTTGCAACTTCATTTTTCTGTGTAAAGGACACAATTCTGAGACTTTTTACATCTGTTTATGTTTTTTCAGGGCAAGTATTATGGCTTTATCATGAATGTGGAGACCCTAACTTAGGATCCTGCTCTGAGTTCTCACCAAGCTAAGCCTTTCTTGTCAGTCATCTGTAGAGAGATGTAAGGATTAACCACTTTATCTAATTAGTCCTCTTGGTTAGGTTCTTAAATTAAGCTTTGTGGTTGGGTTGTACCTGTCTCTTCATGCTAAAGTCTCTGTTGTTGCAACTTTGTTAATGGCATTCAAGTTACCCAGATTAAATCTAGTCTGGATGTTTGCACACACTGCAAACAGATCCATTTCCAAAGTGATTGCCCTAAGTTACGGCAGTCTCTTAGAGCTCTTTGTGGGCTATTCTGCTGCTGCACACAACGTGAATTTTTTCAAGGCTCTCACTCATTCAGTCTCTGTCTCTCTTTAGCTCATTAGTGTGAGAGCAATTAAAAGCTGGACGCTAACTTTAGATGTTCTAAATTATCCTTGGGGGAGCCTAGAGAGTTAGATTTCCCTGGGCTAAAGTTGACCTTTGTGAACTTACTCTGCATAAAATTTGGCAAAACTTACCCAGTATTAACTTAAACTGCACTTACTTCCACAGGACTAGCTGACTTATTTAACGTTCAGATACGAGGCTGTACTTGCAAGGAGTTTATTTCAGCTTAAGAGACCCAGTCTTTCTAAGAATTCAGATATCCTTCATTTTAAGTAAATAGCTTTATTCTCTTCTAGTAATTTTTAACAATTGAATCAACCTTAACTAGAATCAACCCACACGGTTCTTGTACATTTGGCAGCAAAATCTATTGGTTTTCTGTCCTTTTTTCACTAGGAGCTTTTCAAATAAGGACAGTTCACCTTTATCCTTGGGAGGAAAAAGAATTTATTAGGAAAGGGAACTTATTAAAATAAACAATTATCATGTATTATTTAAGAGTTGGAGTGAAGTTACCTTGGATATATGTAGTACCTATGACTTGACAGACTGTTCACTTCTACCTCCTTGTAGTCAATTAATTGCCTGAAGGACTAAAGTCACTTTGTGACTCAGTGACATGAAGAAGAGACCACCTTAGCTGCTCACTGCTGAGCCTTTCTCTCAGATTTGCTGTGTTAAATTCCTTTATAGTCTCCTCTGAACATGGTTCTCATAAAATGATTCAAGTTACTTAAATGGTTGCAATTCCACCCCCCAAACTAAATCACTTTTTGAACCATATTGGAGAGCAATTACATGTACATGCTGGTAGAGTTTGTGGGCAGTAACCTCAACTGATGGCAGCACTATATCAAGATGAGGGTAGAAACCTCCCTACCCTTGGGGTGTTGTAGGTAGGACAGCCCACAGCTCTAATTTATAAGCACTTAATTTTGAATAACTGTATAGTAGTTATTTATAAACATATTTATTGTACTTATATATTTGGGAGTGATATAGGTTGTATCATATTGTCCTGTTTTGTTCATGCTGGTATGTGTAAAGCGGGTTAGAAGACATTGAATTATTCCAGTTTAAACTTAATTTTCAAAGTATTTTTCTGAAGTGAGGAGGTGGTGTAAAGGTGTGCTTTGGCAATTGCTGGGGAGGAAAAGAGTTGAATTTATGAATGCTGGAAGTCATTATATAGTCAAAGAAAAACTATCATTATTCCTTAACTGAGAGACTGCTTGTGTGCTTGACAAAAGAGCAGGTATCTAAGGCAAACAACAGATGATTGGTATAGATGCACTGACCTTGGTTGGCTGCTATAAACTATTAATTTGATGTCTTTTTCTGTTGTGGTGGGTTGACCCTGGCTGGATGCCAGGTGCCCACCAAAGCCAGTCTATCACTCTCCTCCCCAGCTGGACAGGGGAGAGAAAATATAATGAAAGGCTCATGGGTTGAGATGAGGACAGGGGGAGATCACTCACCAATTACCATCACAGGCAAACCAGACTCAACTTGGGGAAAATGAATTTAATTTATTACCAATCAAATCAGAGTAGGGTAATGAGAAAGAAAAACCAAATCTTAAAACACCTTCCCCCCACCCCTCCCTTCTTCCTGGGCACAGCTTCACTCCCAATTTTCTCAACCTCCTCCCCTTGCAGCAGCACAGGGGGACAGGGAATGGGGGTTGCCATCAGTTCATCATATGTTGTCTCTGCTGCTCCTTCCTCCTCAAGGGGAGGACTCCTCACACTCTTCCTCCCACGGGAGACAGTCCTCCACAAAATGCTCCAATGTGGGGTCTCTCCCACAGGCTGCAGTTCTTCATGAACTGCTCCAGCGTGGGTCCCTTCCATGGGCTGCAGTCCTTCAGGCACAGACTGCTCCAGCGTGGGTCCCCCACGGGGTCACAAGTCCTGCCAGAAAACCTGCTCCAGCGTGGGCTCCTCTCTCCACAGATCCACATGTCCTGCCAGGAGCCTGCTCCAGTGTGGGCTTCCCATGGGTCACAGTCTCCTTCAGGCATCCCCCTGCTCCAGCGTGGGGTCCTCCCCAGGCTGCAGGTGGAGATCTGCTCCCCCGTGGACCTCCCTGGGCTGCAGGGGGACAGCCTGCCTCACCATGGGCTTCCCCACGGGCTGCAGGGGAATCTCTGCTCCGGTGCCTGGAGCATCTCCTCCCCCTCCTTCTGCACTGACCTGGGGGTCTGCAGGGCTGTTTCTCTCACATCTTCTCACTCCTCTCTCTGGCTGCAGTTTCTGTGCTGCAGCAACTTTTTTTTCCTTCTTAAATCTGTTATCCCAGAGGCGTTACCACTGTTGCTGATGGACTCGGCCTTGGCCAGCGGTGGGTCTGTCTTGGAGCCGGCTGGTATTGGCTCTGTCAGACATAGGGGAAGCTTCTAGGAGCTTCTCACGGAAGCCACCCCTGTAGCCCCCCAGCTACCAAAGCCTTGCCATGCAAACCCAATACATGTTTCCGTAACACGAGCAAATCAAATAAAAAAGCATTTATTGTTCATCTAAAATGGGAGCTTCTAATTTCAAGTAGTTAGTGCTTGCTTAACTGGGAAATATATAAACAGTTTGTAATAACCTGAAACTTTACAAAGACAGAGATACTGGTCTATGGATCCAGCAGATAATCCAACAGAATCTCTGAATTCTGGAAAATTTGGAGCTATGGGAACTGTAGAAATTTCCCAAATTCACTTTCATTTTCTCATTTGGAAGATTCTCTTGGACCACCTTTTGAATCTGGGCAGCACATCTTTTACTTCTGGATGTTGTTGTCTATGCATCTTCCTTGATGTTGGTGAAATCATGTGTAATTTGCAGGTATAAACTAAACAAAATTATCCCTTTTATTTCTCAAGTTAGTTTGAATTCATAATGGATAAGTGTTCTTTGTGGAGCTTAAATTGTGGAAAAAAAGTACATGATTTATTCAGCCATCAGAACAGCCTGGCTCTAAGTTAAAATCTACAGTTGGCTAATGTGGACAGGTAGTACACTTGCTGTGCTTTCATGTGTGTTCTCCTGAAAATGAAACAGAAGACCTTTGTTTATACAGAAAGACTTGAGTAGCTGTTTAAATGAAAGCTTGTTATTAGAGGTAATGTTATACTTCTGTAAAATAAATGTAATCTCTCAGGCTCTTATAGCATATGATAGCCAATAAACTGAAAGGACTTCCTGAAAACTGTGAAACTAAGCTTTGCAGAACTCTGCTGAAGTAGTGTATGTATCTGCATATGAGGCAGTGTAGTCTCTGGCTGGTCTCTTCTTACTCTTATCCCTGGGACTTTTTAGTTTCACACCAAATTTAGAGTAGCCTGTGTTCAAACTCAGGATAGAGAAATAAACTTTCCCAGAAAAATTTCCCTTAATATGTAGGGACTGATCAAGAAAACTCTGTGGTTTATGTATATTATAGTCCATCTTAACAACATAAAATACTTAAAGGAATGAAATCAGGCTTAGGTGAACAAAACCTGCTCTTGAAAAGAAGTGGAGGCTGGCTGAAGAAATGTCTGTAAATGTTTGGATTCTCTCACCCATACTACTTTAAAATTATGACTAGTCTTCTGTTCTCCAGTTCTTTTTTATTTACTCTTATATTGATTTATTTATTCTCCCACCTCTATCTACTGCTAGAAAGAGGGTTTTTTCTAACCTTTTGTATTTGGTGTAGTGGAACTCGATGAATGAAACGGGTAAGAAATAAGTATAGATTTAACATTGTGTTTGCTGGCTGTTTGGCATTCTCTGAAAACATATTACATTATTCTGAGTTAATAATCAATTAGTAATAAGATTTTTCATAATCCAGTAATAGCTGCAATAAAGGACAATTTACTGAGCTGAATATTGTTGGCTATAATAGCAAATGCAGCATTGCTTTTGGCCACCATTGAATATTCCCTGGAATTCATCTTGTTAGTAATGAAAATGGTATTGACTATACTTAGTAAATCTTACTGCATTAAAAATCAGCAAGTGTCCTGCCTAAAAATAAACCAGAAAAAAATTGAACACAATTAATTTTCTTCTTTCCTGTTGTTATTAGAAGCTTCAGTAAAATATGATGGTAGGTGAGTTGAAAAATAGACCTTGGAAAGCTTTTGTGAAGCTGGGACAGCGTAGCTTGTGTGAGTAGGGTAGAAAACTCTGCACTCTGGTGAGGTGGAGTTTTCAGATGCCAAGGCATGGAAGGCAAAGAAAAATTAAGTTCTATTCATTTTCAAGACTTTACTAGTAAATTTCTCTCTCAGTCAAGATGATTTAGACATTCAGCTCTTGGGAAAACACCCTAACCTACGGGATTTCAGTTACATCCTCCCCATTCCTTTTGAAATGTTCAGCATACAGAAAAGAATTAAAAATGTATTGGATATAAAAGTAGAATTGTTCATTTGAGGCAGTTTCCACATTTCACAAAGTCTAGCAGTTACAATCTAGATGCAACTAGATTGTAATTATTTGCTTTCTTCTGTAAGACTGTTTCTTTCTTGTTTAGAAATAACTGATGTCTGTTGTTCTACAAGTTAAATACCATTTTATCACTCACTAAGCATCTACAGATTGTGATTTATTTATTAGAAATAACAGATACTTTGAACAATCTCAGATTTGTAATTAAGTTGTTAGGATTCCTTATTGGCATGCAGCTTTTCACTAACTTAAAATTATAATCATTTTTATGTATCATAACTTTTTACACGCTTATTAGAGGTACTCCAAACTTTGTGATACATGTGGTAAGCATCCATAAAACTGTATGCTGCCAATTTGAATTTTAATGAGAGATCCTTACACTTCTCGATACTGTTCTGTTAAATTGTAACTTCAGATATTGTAACTAGAAATCTTCTTTTCCTGTTCTTTTTCTATTAAGAGAATTACTAGATCTGTACCTTGAACATTTGCTGTTCAGCCCCAGTGAGTTCTGTCATTATTCCAACACTGAAAGAGGTCTTGGAACTAAAGCATTCTGACATGTTGTCCTGCTTTCTTGCACAGCTATTTCATGTCTTCACAGAACATGTTTCAAACATTGCACTGAGTATGCTTAATACTTTTTCCCCCCCAAACCCCACATTTTATTGTTGAGGTGACAATTTGGTATATGGTCAATTAAATGTGTGAAAGCTGTTTATAACTTTACAGGGATTTATTAGGAGGTGGAATACCAGCGAGACATGCTTGATTTTCCTTATATAGGGCAAGATCTTTGTCAAGCACATTTTACAAGTATTTGATGCTTCAACTTGGCTGGAAAACCAGTAACATGTTCTGTGTAGTTAAGGACCATGTTTTATTCCACCTATTACTTACTCCTGGGGAAATCTGAATAGACTGATAGCTAAGTAGAGTTCTTGTGTTCAGGGTGATAGTTACTGAGGTCATCTACAGAAACTTCTTTCCTTCCTCTACTAATATATAGATTACGAAGTTACCATCCCTCTGGTGTTTCTTTCCTGAGGTGAGGTGCTGCAATTACACTACACTTGACCTTAGCCAAAATGCCAAGAAGTGATTTGACCGAGTCGATGCTTCTCCACTATGTGAGTGCAAAGTAAAATGTGCTTACTTATGAGCATCTTCACTGGACATTCAGCCTGCTGCCGGTGCTGCTTCTGTTTTTCTAGATGGCTTAGAAAAGGATATGCCTTCTGTGTTCTGTGAACAGTATTTTTCCTTCTCATCTTCTAGGAACCTTTTGTTTCACAGAGTTTAATGACCTCCCTCTCAAGTGTAGGTGCAGATGTTATTTTTAATGGATCATTTTGGTGACTGGTTGTCGTGGTTTAACCCCAGCCAGCAACTAAGCACCACGCAGCCGCTCACTCACTCCCCCCCCATCCAGTGGGATGGGGGAGAAAATCAGGAAAAGAAGTAAAACTCCTGGGTTGAGATAAGAACGATTTAATAGAACAGAAAAGAAGAGACTAATAATGATAATGATAACACTAATAAAATGACAGCAGTAATAATAAAAGGATTGGAATGTACAAATGATGCGCAGGGCAATTGCTCACCACCCGCCAACCGACACCCAGCCAGTCCCCAAGCGGCGAATCCCCCCAAGCGGCGAATCCCCCCCCCCCCCCCCCACTTCCCAGTTCCTAAACTAGATGGGACGTCACATGGTATGGAATACACTGTTGGCCAGTTTGGGTCAGGTGCCCTGGCTGGGCATGAGAAGCTGAAAAATCCTTGACTGTAGTCTAAACACTACTGAGCAACAACTGAAAACATCAGTGTTATCAACATTCTTCACATACTGAACTCAAAACATAGCACTGTACCAGCTACTAGGAAGACAGTTAACTACATCCCAGCTGAAACACTGGTTTACAGCATGAATTCACAAGTATCATCAGAAGTGGAGAGAAGTTGGACTGTAGCGTGGTGGTGGGAAATGGTGACTAGGGACTGGATGTTAACTTGACTTGTTGTCAAGGCAAATGTTCAGAGAATGGTGACCCTATAGCTCAGTGCTAAAAGGTTCAGCCCTGAAATCTTTAACAGTAGGGTTATTAACACTGTAATGTTTCTAAGTGGCTGCAAAGCTAACCTATTTTTTGTACCATTTCAGTGTTGGTAAATTCAAGTTGGGGGCATGAGGAATTTACTGAAATCTCATAAAATCTCTTCTCTTTAGGAAATAAAATTGTTCCAGGTAAAGTGATTAAAAATACTTTCCAAATAATTGGTGCCATTTTGATTTTTAGTAATTATCTAATTAAAAAAAAAGTTGCTTAGAAATCCTAGTTGCATACGTGGTGACGGACCTGAATACACTTGTAATTGCTGGACATTAGCACAGTTATCAGCTCAGTCTGTAGAGTCCCAGTGGGTGTCATACTTCATTTGCTGCTGGTGCTTTTGATGTTGGTGAATGCACATGTAAGTGCTGGCCATTAACAGGGTTATTAGTGTAGCCGACACTTTCCCAATAGAATACCACCAGCAGTTGTTAAGGACGTCACAGAGGTTTATGCATCCTCTCCTTGTTCAAAATGAGCATTTTGCAACTGCCAGATGACTTTTACTACCTTTCTAAACTCAGCTGCATATGTGTGCATGTGTGTATGCCTTTGTGCAAAACAGAGATGGATCAGTAAAAGAAGAACTGCACAGAACGAAGAGCAGTCCATCTCTACAATACCACCACCCAAATTAGTAATGGCTGCCCAAGCAAAGTGGTACAATTTTAAGGAACCAAGGTCAAATGTTAGCCTGGAAACAAATGCAACAACTCTATGCTCTGAAAATGCTTATTGCCAATAATACCTGATTATGCCAACTGAGTCATTGATATCTGCTAAAACACAGCATCAAAGACTAAGTTAGGAAGAAAGTATCTCAGGTCTTCCTGGCTGTCTTGCCACATCGGTGATGTTAAGATTGAATTCATAATCTGAGATAAAGTATGGAAAGGGGGCAGAATGCATGGGAAAGCCATTTTACTAACAGCTCTGCTTGGAGGGAGATGTTTTACCCTGACTTTTCCCTGCCCCAGATAACAGCATTTTAATATTACATTATTTTCATCTGGGTGTGTTTCTATTTCTTTGTGGCCTCTGTCAAAACAATTTACAATGTAAATACAAGAGCACCTGAATGAAAATCTTTTGACACAAACCAGCAGAGGACAAAAGAGTAAATGCAGGGATGTGACTGAAGCTCAAAGGACACTTAAAAAAAAAAAAAAAAGAAAAAAGACTTAGACTTAGTTTCCTGGGTTTTGTTGACCTTCCTCATAAACAACGTTTAGGATTTGGGAATTTGCCAGTAGAATTCAAGTATACAGCCCACCTGGCCACTCCCAGTGATGAGCTCTGTGAGCTGTTTTACCACCACTGAAGTCAAGAGCAAGGAATACATTGCAGCTGATACACCACCTGCAAAAAAGTGCTTTGGGTTTAGGTATCAGCTTTCTGTTCCCAGACTAAGTAACTGATTGGACCTTCCTTCTTCTCTTGCCGCTGTTTCCCTCTTTCCTCATTTGACACAATGGGTGGCTGGGGCTTTTGGTTATGTTGGCCTGTTTCAGAAGATTAATTTGCCTTAACATCCTTTGAATCTGCTTGAGATAAAGAGCTAATTAATCTGAACATGTCAGGCAAGTATAATGCTAAGGAAAATGGTAAATTTGTGTTTAGGAGTATTGGCTTTTTTGTCTCTTATTGCAATGCATTTCTAATTCACATTTTAAAAAATTGTGCATTAATGCTTTGGATTGATAGCCTATTTGTATGCAAATCTATTTCAGTTGTTTCACGATGATTTACACTTTGAGTTTGTATGGGCTTTACTGTAGGTGAAATTCAATATAACTAATTGATATTTTTTCTTCATAAAATTAACTCCCCTGTTTTCAAGAGTGTTAAATACTATAACTGCTGTCCTTTTGACACCAGGCTGTGGAGTTACCTTGATAGTAAATAAAAGCAGCATAATGTATTTAAAAATACAAAGGGTATGGTTTCTAAGGAAAGTTAACTACATTAAAATGGTAGATGTTTGTCTATCCAGGCACCTACCTTATAGGTTTCTGAAGAATTGTAAAGAATAATCAAAAAGCTGTTATCAGTTTGTGGAACCAAAATGCCAGAAATTAATTTTTATAACAGTCTTTAGTCCAGCTATGTTCCCTTAAATAAAATCTATTGGATAAGACACTGGAAGCTTTCAAAGTGTTTCCTATTCAGCGGATCATTGTAGCCCAGACTCAGCAAAGCATATCAATCTGTGAACAAAAATAAGCCTGTGTATTTTACTAGATGAGAAAACACTTCAACATATGCATGTATTACAGCTTTTATCAGTAATTTAAAGTGCTGGTAAACTGAAACACATTATAAAGCATCTGTCTTGAAAGCCTGAATGCAAACTCTCTATCTATGCAATGGTAGAGCTTTGAGGATTTAAGAATCTGTACCCTTCTGAATTTTTATCTGATTTTTAGCTTCATAAGTGGAACATGCAAACATTTTCTGCCCACTGGGATGTTTGTAATCCCATTTCTAATAATCAGGAAAAAAATGTAAGCTGCCTATATTGAATGCCCTGTTGATAAGCTTTTCAACAGGATGATTCAACACATACACTGCACTGGATTATCTGCGATAGATTTCCCTGTCAAAGAAACATTTTGCTTATGATAAGTTTTTCTGTGCTGCTATGCCATTGAAATTGTTTTAAAATGTTTTTGTGTCTGATAATGTACTTCTGCAAATGCCATAACATCCATCACGTAAGAAATTATTACTTTTTTCCATTTTTCTCTGCCTAACTTACGATGTGTTCAAAGCAGCAGTACAAATGGTCTTTTCTGTACGATTACTGCAGTCAACAATGAACCATTTCCCTACATTCTTTAGTTTATTGAATGGCTGATAAAAATTATGTGCTGTATGTTTGAGCGAAGCAGAAAAAAAAGGACATCCTTGATCTTTGCCAATACTTCTCCCTTTTACAAAAACTCTTCAGAGACTCAAGATGTATGATTATCTAAAATTGCCTTTTCTTTATGGCTCATTCAATAACATATTTCCATATTTATGCAAAACACATGGAGTTCAAAATTTTGATGGATGCAGCCTTATAACTGAGTCCAATAACCAGCATTTAGAACTATATCTTGTGTGTTGGTAAAACTGTTTCATCAAGTTTTGATATAAAATTCAAAACATTGAAAATCATTTCCTTGAGGGGAAACAAAAGGACTCTGTATTCTGTATTCTTCTTGTCAGTTCAGTTTGTTAGGGACATAATTATTACAACTGTTAATCTCTTGAAATGATAAGGCCTGATTTGAAAGGAACTTTTCTAAATAACTGCAAATGCAAAGCTGATCCATAATACCTAAATTTTATCAGGAAGAAAATTAAAGGATGAAGTGTCTTCTAAATTGGCACACTGAAATTTTGGATTTGCTTTGCTCTTTGGAACGAGCTGCACACTTGGCTGTGATAGAGGTGGCTGTGCAGGTGCCTACTGATCCCAGAATTACTGTTCCAGCTGAGGAGCTCTGCTGTACACTAGGCTGGAAGGCCATGGGGAAGGAGCTGGCAGTTAGAATAATGGCAGAGATGGATAAACTTTTCAGAGGCTTCTCAAGGAGACTTTCATGTAGGGGATGGGAGGAAGTACAGAATAGATCTGAAGGGAGATGGCGATAGAAGAATGTTGTTCATCTAAGATGACGGAGAGGGAGAGGAGAGCTGTATGGGGCAAGCTGAAAAATAACTTGAATGGATGATGATTTTTCTGGCTGTTTGAGGAGGAGGCAGCTTTTTCCAGAAAATGCATGAATTTCTGGAAGGGACCTGAAAGGTCTGGAATGACTTACCCGTACAGGTTTCCCAATTGATATAGAATAAATCATGTCTAGTTGTCCATCTCCTTTACCTCTATTCCCATGCTACTAAGATAAGAATTCTTTGTGAACACCTTGGAAATCTCCTTGTGTCAGAAGGGAGAAAACCCCACCGAATCCTGTATTATCTCAGCATTTTGATTATGAAGTCATATCTTTAAGGAGCACTGTTTTTTAAAAGATATATCTTATATGTATGATAATATAGTAATGCTGTCTACTACTTAGAATGTGTGATTTCAAAAGATGCCCCAACACATTTTTCTGTAAGTTGATTTAAATATATTCCAATACTGTGACTTATTATATAAAAACCTAATGCAAATTAGAAGTAAAAAACCTCAGGACTGTTGCTTTGAAATTCAATTTATACACTTATTTAAAGGAAACAACAGCAACAACACAGGATTCTTAAGCCTATAAATGCCAATATAGACATTTCTATTCAATTTTAAATCTACTTTAAAAATATTTTTGAGTAATTTATGACTTCGCAGTTGAAACAGTTGTGCTTAACGGGCTTACATACAACAAAACACTTAAGCAGCAAATCCAGAGACATCAGTCATTATTACCAGTTAATGTCCTAGTTATAGTACATTAATAAATAGTTCTACGCATAATAAAAAGAATTTACAGGAAAGAGATACTGCATTTCTTTTAGCAGTTACATATTCATTAACAAGTCAAAGTTTTTCAGCTTCACCAAATAAGGGTAAGAAAGTTGCCAAGGAAAATATGGCAAATTGGCTGAAATTCCAGCATCCAGTAAAACCATAGTTAAAAAGTACACTGAGGTCAATAAAATATCTATGAGGTAGGTCTCATTTCTTTTGTCTTTTTCATGATTTTTTCTTCTTTTTGGCTATCTCTTTTTTTTTTTTCATGGCAATCCTACAAGGATGAAATGAAACCAAGTAAAATTCCTTTCTCTTATCTTCCTGATATTGAGGACAAAGACTTTCTGCAAACACTACACAATACGGCTTTTGGTAGAAGTAAGAGAGTGCTGTACTCTATAGAAGTAAGAATCCACAGGAGGCTGCAATCAAAAGACAGTATGAACTTGATCAGAAACAAAGAAAAAAGGACAGTGATTCAGTGGTGGGGGTTTTTTTTCTTTTTTTTTTTTTGGTTGGAAGACTTAAGGAGCAAGTCACACTGTTAGCATCAAGAGCAGCAGTGCCCTCCCTGAATAGGTGTCTTGGATAAAAAAGTATTCCGTACTGCATTTCCAACAAAGAATGGAGGTGGACAGCAAAAGAGACAGAGAATGTCTTACCCTACCTGTTATTTAACAGTGCTGATAAATGCAGCTCACAAAGTTCAGTGCTTCTATTTCTCTTGATGCCCAAAGAACTAAGAATTTGATCTTTGAGTCAATTGCTGCCATCAGCAGCTTGTGTGGTTTTGGTACCATTGAGAAGTACCATTTAGAGCATGAAAGTCAGAGAGACTTAGGGCAATCAACTCCAAGGCCAGCAGCCTCCAGTATGATGCAGCCTTTGTCACTTATGTAGACTAAAAGGCTAATATTAATCTGATCTAAATTACAGTCTGCTTATGCCTTCTGCCTTTTTTTTTTTTTTTTTCTGTCATACGTTTTTTAAATTATTACATTCAGAAGCTGGAAAAATTAGGCTAAATAGCAGGCTGTTCACAGCAGTGAAATATGTAGCAAGAACACAGGATAGTACAACATTAGGGAGATAACACAACTAACAAAAATCTTTAGCTTTCTAGCTGGCAAATTTAAATTGCTTCATCCTGAGTTAGACCAGGCATGAAAATACCTTTTCTGAGGATGAGACACTTGTAGAAATGATGCAGTCACTCTTTTCCTATACCTGCCTCAAATGATGCTGGAAACTATCTCAATCCTAAACCAAATCTTTGGGACAGGTATAAAACTCAAAACATGCAACTTTGAATGAAAGACAGCTTGATCTGATGAAGCATGATCCTGTGTCTAAAATGTTCAGGACACTGTGCTTCTATGAAATAATCTTGGTTTCTAGTTGCTGAGATCCTCTGTACACACTGAGTGTCCTCACCCTGTACTTGAGAATCATGTTTCCTTTTGTTTTCTCTTAGGACTTCTGCCTTGCTGGCATCAGAAATGGTACAGCATATCCTTCCACTAGAGAAACATACCTTACTGCTAAAGGCATATTGCTGGGAAGTGGGAGATAGGGGCTAGAATTCTTGGACCCAGAGAAAGAAAGTTAAGACAAGGTTTTTGTGTAAATGTTACTGGAAGGTTATCATAACAGCACTCATGTCCCATGTTTGTGAATGGAAATGACTGTGAATCATAATAAAGTTCTATGTCATTCTGCTACTTAGCGTGTATTGCAGAAATAATGATGAATTTCATGACATATCAAATACTTTGTCTCTTTTCAAAGTTAAGGTCTATTTGCTTAACTATTCTGAAACATAATGCAACTTTTTGTAAGTTATGAAAACTTACTTGATGTCAATATCTGCCTACATCTTAAATCTTTGCCATGATCACTATTCTCTCTGCTTGTGTAAGCTGATGTTTTCAGGATTGAAGGAAATTAAATTATACAATAAAACAAATTTTATAATGCTCTGTGTTTTTTCTGTGCTGGCTGTACTTCAGGGTATGACAGATGACAGTCCTGAAATCTGTATATGCTTGTCTAATCTCTTTCAGAAAGTACCAGATGACCTTACTTTTGACAAAACCAAGATCAGAGCTGGTTAATCTTTGCTCATTTTTTTTAACTTTGTTTGGATATCATCCATCTGCATATAGGTGCTGTTGATTTATCCATCTGACTGTTCTTGAATGTAAATCAAAATGCCCTCGTTAGTGTAACTGCAACT
The DNA here is from genome assembly GCF_947461875.1 of Haliaeetus albicilla. NCBI lineage: Eukaryota > Metazoa > Chordata > Aves > Accipitriformes > Accipitridae > Haliaeetus > Haliaeetus albicilla. The sequence goes on from NC_091505.1 coordinate 10,538,521, forward strand.
GGCAATATCTGTGGAAACCAGCTTTTCAGAATGTTCAGGTCTTTTGTTGAAAACATTCCAAATAAGTATATATATATATAAAAATGGAAACATCAGATTTGTATGTGACAATTTCTTAAGTTTAAGTTCTCTCAATGTTATGACATAATACAAGGAATCTGATCTTACATACACAAAAATGTAGGAAGAAAATGACAAAACACTTCTTATGTTTTGCCAGGGGCAAAGCAGTATCAACAATAAGCTACTTAGTGCATGCAGGGGAGCAAAAATAACATCGGGATTATTGCTGACTGTTATTGATGTTTATGAATCATGTTGTGCAAAAAGGTTCCTGTGCAGAATTTTACACAACCTACATTTTAAACAAGTTATGAAGCACTGAAACATGCCTAGTCTGGACATATTCTTCTTAGAGGAAGATTCCTTATTTTTTCACTTTCTGATGTAACAGCTCACCAGAGCAGAACATCAAGTAATTAAAATACATTAAATTTGACTCTCCAAGCACTTAGTTTTGCTAAATAGTGTAATTAATGTAGAGCAGAATAATGGAGCAATCTATGAACCTTGCACAGTATTACGGTGTTTTGGGTAGTCAGGTTTGTACATCTTAGGTATGACATAGTGTCATCTCATTATGAACTCATAAAGGTGATTTGATATCATCCTGACTTTTGCAAGAACTTTTTCTTTTGCAAGAAAAGTCACATATGAGAACTGGTGACTGAAATATTATTTATTACAATCATCCTCTTAGAAAAATGTGAGTGTGTAATGCAAGTACTGACTAGCAACAGCTAGGGTTTGCAACTTGGACTTATCCAGCACCACAATGGGCTGTCCCTTTCTTGGAAGGGGAGGAAAGGGAGTGAGAATCCCTTTCAACTGAAATCTGAAATTTCTCTCTTTCTCTTTTTTTTTAAAGATGTACATAGGCCATGGAAAAACTGAGATTTCTAAATGGTCTCCTTCTCTGATGTTGCTTTTGTATGAAGGGAAGATCTGCCTGTATTGTTAAAGTATCACTGCACTCCAGATGTGAGAGGCCCCGGTCCACGGTTATTCATTAGTGGTTTTAGGAGACTAAAGCTGAAACTCAGTTTGCTTCTTTCTTCTAAGCTGGTCTCAGGCATGCATAAGAATAGGGATAGTTTGGTCTTGATTTGGGGAGAGCTGTTATGAGCAGAAGTAGTTTTAGACAAATGGATGCCGGTTTTGCATACTAAGTCCGAATTTTTTTTTGTCTGTGCATATGATCTGGATTCCACTATTTTGTTAGAAAACATGTTTCAGAACTTACCTGTCTTCGCTAGTACTGTGTCCTCGTATTGGTGCAAAATCAAACACCTCTAAAAGGTGTGGGAGAAAGCATTACTATAGCTTTATGGTTATAACTGTATTCTAGTCTCAGGGTCTATTCCATTTCAGCCAACTGCTTGGGGAGGGGGGGTCTTCTTCATGCAAGAAATACCATTCTTCATGCCTTGTTAGTTTGAAAAAATTAAAAGTAATTTACATTTCAAGATTTAAATTTACTTTGTATTCTTTATACAGAAAATGGCAGAAAAATAAAATCTACAAGTTATATTATGATAGGAATACCTATTCCCTAATGGAGCCATACCTATAAATAGGTCATTATGTAACCTGGTGTTACCTCCAGCTGCTTTTGTTCTTGCCACCTAATCTTGTAATATCTTTCACCTGTCTTGACGATGGTATCTGGAAGTATTTAGCAAAGCTGGGCTTCTTTTCTCTTCAGTTTCCATGTGTATGCTCTAATGAATACTGCTCCATAGCATGTCAAAGTAAACATTTTAAATATGTGATCACTACATTCACTTGAATTTTTCTGTCCCATTTGACAAGAACATGAGCACAGTACATGTGATTAAGCCTTAATATCTTTCTGAATACATAACTATTTTAGTCAAGTACACAACTTGCTTTTCAATGAGGAATTCTTTGTCATTGCACTTTCTTTTCTATCTTCTGTGGAGTTCTAGACTAACCTTTCTTCCTGCCCTTTTAACATGTTTTTGCATATCAGTAAGAATCTGTTTTCTCTGTTAAGACGAGCTTGCCTGCAGTATTTTTGACGCTTTCAGCAATAAAATATGAATCAGGTTTTGTAGGTGAAAAGCAGAAGCTATATCTACATAAATAAAAACTGTTGGGCTTTTTTCACCAAAAAATACCTAAATCTATGGGTGCCCTTGCCATTGCACATATTCTGAGCAGGTGTCTTCTTGGTAGATGCTGCAGTTGCTCTATGTGACCTATAAGGTATTTAAATGCTTTTCTGTGTCTGCATATCAACTTTCCTTAATTTTAGTGGTGATTTCACGTGCTGAGTCCTAATTTAGCAAATGTCATGTGGCCTTATCTTACTGTGATGTCTCTCACTGCTCACATGGTCTTTAATGTGGTTTGCATCAATATAAGCTTTCCAGAAAGAAACATATAAGGCACTTACAGTGGTCAAAAGCAGTGGAAAAGTGGTAGATGCTTGTAAATAAGGATATGAAAAGTAGTAGTAAGGTGAAAGAATGACGGGGAAGGGAGGAAGGAAGGGGAGACTTAAGAAGTCATGAGAAAATCATGTTATGTGATCATTTTCTCCTTGCCAACTGTTCTAAACCTAGAGTGTGAAAACCCTTCTAGCTATACCAAGTGCCTGATAATTGCCTTTAATAAAAAATGAAGAGTTGAATTGTATGCTGTCATGACTAAGCTGTACCATTTAAATTTGAATTCTTTTCTTTGTAGGTAGCTACAGAAACAAAAGAATCATCCCCCTAACCCATTTGGATAAAGCACGAAAAGTTCAGAGTACGAAGGCTCCGTTCAGACCACAGAGTTGGGAATCGTTTGTTGCAGAATGTATTGGTACGTACTTCCTCGTGAGGGAGAACAACCACAGCTACGTGCTGGATTTTATGTTTCACTGTAAACTTGGCCCTTCCAAGGGGATTGTTGCTTGGTGAATAGTTTTGCCTTAAATTCTCCCACTTTCAGAGATGAAATCCAAAATTAAAAGCAAACTTTTGAGTCTCAGTGTTACTCTGCAGTCCTAAGTGTTGTTTTTAGCTACATACCGCCAAACGATAGGGCTGACACACCCAGTAAGTCAAATCCTGACTTTATCATCTGTATCAGTGTTGTGTAAAATTTATTAAGCCCTGCAGAAAATAAAAATGCAAGTTTTTAGCTTCTGTGCTTACCGTGTCTTTTGTAGCCGGAATGAGCAGAGTCAGGGAGCTGAGCTATGTACTTGCTCCTAGAGGCTTACATGTATGGCAGGTCAAAAAGCCACTATGTCACAGTTAATGCTATAGATGCTTTCCATAAATGTAAAAGTTTCATTTTTCTATCCATCCTAAGTCAAAGTAATGAAAGCTAATTTCATGTTTATTACAGGTTTGTAGGCTAAAATGCACCTTTGACACAGCAAAATTGTGACAGGTGGTTAAAATGGTCGAGTAATTACATACAAGTAGCTCTAACTGTTGCCACTTTATTTCACTGCAAAAAGGCTGCAGATATGTCAAAAAGTATAATCCTTCAAAAGAAGCTTGTTGCAGTTGCAAGAAAGGCTAGCCTTGTAACTGAGGTGTCGACTGGGATCATAAAAGGTCTGTTTTGTCTTTTTTCCTGGCTCTGCATCTGCTCTGAGAGTGACCTTCTGGGAATGTTCTATAGTCCTTGTACCACAGTTCTTCACGTAAGGCTGCATGTAGTACCTGTCTTGTGAATAGCTGTGGAATTTTTATAGCATCCAAAATGCAGCTCAGGTGGTCGTAGGGTGCAGGTTGAAGGTTTCGCAGTTGAAAATTAGGCTCAGAGCGCAGAGTAGCAAGAGGGATTGCAGGGAACAGAGCAACAATTCCTGCCTCTTCTCTTTTCCTTTCCTCAACTGCTGCGACTCAGTTCACTTTGTTCTTGTTCTCTGCCCTGTCAGGCCATTATGTCACTATTTCATTGTGCTCCATTTTCAGGGACATATTGACGTTCAGTCTCCAAGAGCATTGAACCTAACTGAAGAGTCAAGAAATTCATGCCGAGCCTTCATGATAGTTCTGTAGATCAGCCCGTCTGTAGAAGAGTTGTGTAACCAACGTAACCGCTGCTGCTTGCTTAGAAACTGATTTTTCATCCTTAGCAACTTCTTTGCAATATGTGGTTGAGAAGCTAATTACATGAAGCTAATTACTGTTTTAAAACAGAGATAGTGGGATGTTTGTGCATTGCTAAGGTAAGCAACAGTTTGCATATATGAAGATTATCTAATTATTTAGTGATTTTTGAATTGTAAGTGTTAATGGCTGGTACAGAAACAGTAACAATTGCTTGTGTGCACAAGAACAATTTACAATAGCTTTTACTTGGTGTGCTAACTTAAGATGCTTTGTAATACTTCTGCAGTATTTTAGCTTCAGGATTGCACTACTGATGTGGAGCTTCTTTGGCAATATCCCATCTTGTTTCTGCCCCCACCTGAGTTCACCTGCATTTCTTTTAAGACCTCAGAATTGGAGTGTTACTTCCCAGAACGATGTGAAACCTATCTTCCTTCAAAGACTGGTGTTGTTTTTTTTTATTTTTACAGCAATGCATGTAGTAAAAAGTTGAACTGGAAAGATTTGTCTTTTCCAAAGTAATTAAAATCCAGAGGCCCCTGTCGTTTAAAAAACCTGTGGGCAGGGTTGAGACACAGATGTCTGTCCATGTATTAGCACTGTGTTGAAGACTGTCTAAGGGAAAACAGAGCAGACTCTAATACGTGTAGCAGTGTAACAGGTGGCATCACTTCTGTGCTGCTGGGAACAGCTGCTGCTGGTGTGATGCTCCCTCCCTGTGCCCTGAAATAGGTCTGGGTGGAGTTCAGGACAAAACCAGTGGCAACTGCTCTCTGCTGGACCCAAGCATAGATACTATTTTAGAGATCTACAGGCCATATGTTATTACTGACAGAAAGTATTATCCTTTCTATTAAGTATCCTTCCTTGCAAAGTTCATTTTGTTAGTTTTGCCTGATCCTCTGCGGTGGGTTGACCCTGGCTGGACACCAGGTGCCCACCAAAGCCACTCTATTGCTCCCCCCTCAGCTGGACAGGGGAGAGAAAATATAACAAAGGGCTCGTGGGTCAAGATAAGGACAGGAGAGATCACTCACCAATTATCGTCACGGGCAAACCAGGCTCAACTTGGGGAAAATTAACTCAATTTATTACAAATCAACCAGAGTAGGGTAATGAGAAATAAAACCAAATCTCAGAACACCTTCCCACCACCCCTCCCTTCTTCCCGGGCACAACTTCACTCCCGGATTCTCTACCTCCCCCCGCCCAGTAGTGCAGGGGGATGGGGAATGGGGGTTGCCATCAGTTCATCACCCGTTGTTTTCTGCCGCTCCTTCCTCCTCAGGGGGAGGAATCGTCACACTTTTACCCTGCTCCAGAGTGGGGTCCCTCCCACGGGAGACAGTCCTCCATGAACTGCTCCAGTGTGGGTCCCTTCCACGGGCTGCAGTCCTTCAGGCACAGACTGCTCCAGCGTGGGTCCCCTGTGGGGTCACAAGTCCTGCCAGAAAACCTGCTCCAGCGTGGGCTCCTCTCTCCACGGGGCCACAGGTCCTGCCAGGAGCCTGCTCCAGTGTGGGCTTCCCACGGGGTCACAGCCTCCTTCGGGAACCCACCTGCTCTGCCGTGGGCTCCTCCCCGGGCTGCAGGTGGAGATCTGCTCCCCCGTGGACCTCCCTGGGCTGCAGGGGGACAGCCTGCCTCACCATGGGCTTCCCCACGGGCTGCAGGGGAATCTCTGCTCCGGCGCCTGGAGCATCTCCTCCCCCTCCTTCTTCACTGACCTGGGGGTCTGCAGGGTCATTTCTCTTACATGTTCTCACTCCTCTCTCTGGCTGCAGTTTCTGTGCCCACCACAACTTTTTTTTCCCTTCTTAAATACATTATCCCAGAGGCATTACCACTGTTGCTGATGGGCTCGGCCTCATCTGGCGGCAGGTCCGTCTCAGAGACGGCTGATATTGGCTCTGTCAGACGTAAAGGAAGCTTCTAGGAGCTTCTCACAGAAGCCACCCCTGTAACCCACCCTGCTACCAAAACCTTGCCACACAAACCCAATACATCCTCAAAATAGTAGGAAGGAAGGAAATGCTTTCTTCTGCAAAACAAAACCTGTATTTTTCTTATAGGACCTTTTCAGCAAGCTTTGCAAAACATGATTTGAAGCTGGGGGAGATAAGTTGCTGAATATCAGATCTGCAAACTGTCTTTTTACTTAAAAGGTCCAAGTTAATGTTGTACTGTTTTCCTTTGAGGGTAGTGAACGGGCAGGAAGAAAAGGGGAGGGGTTACAAATACAGTTAAATCATGCTTGACTGATTTTGTATTGGGGAAAAATGTTACTATTTTGGGATTGGATGCATATTTACATTCTGTCTGTGATTAAATAAACTATTTTGTAATGCCACACTAATAACCACAAGGAAGTACTTGATGTGTATTTGTCAAATGCTAACATATATTTGTTCAGGACCACAATTAGGAATAAAGAGATTGCAAAATAGTAGTGAGGAAGACAACAAATGTTGATATAATTCACTAGAATTTCTTCTTGAATTTATGCATAATATATTTATTACTTTGGGTTATGATTTTTGTAAAGCACTGACATACTTTTACCTTCAAAAGACTTCTGCTTTGGCCTGCATTAAGACAAATGGTACAAGTCTTGAGGCTTATTAACTCTAACCAAAAAAATAAATGTAGTACCTAGTTCTTGCAGAAGTTTTTCCAGTGTATTATCATTGTTGTTTAGCTCTTTTTAATGATCACAATGATGCATCTTCCTCATTATACAGAAAAACTATTTGTCTCTACATCAAATAATAAAGGAATGCACAACTTTCCCATCTGGCTCGACCACCAGCCATCACCACCCCCCCCCATGTTTCAAATGTAAGGAGAAGTTCCTTCGGTACCTTGAAATGTGTTGCATGAAGAGAAATGACAGGCTAGTTCAACTGGTCATAGCTAATAATTTGATTGCTTTCCTTGGATTTCAGAGTCACAACTTTGAATTCGATTCCTCGGTCAGAAGAGGGACAAATAGCTGAGTGTGCTATTTCCTACAAGAGTCACCTCTTCAGTGAGGGGCAGATTTTCAGTGTCTTGCTCTCTTTTCAGTGTGGAATGAAATCATGTTCCCAAAACTCGAATCCTATTGTAAAATGAAACTCTTTTTTCTAAAAATCCGTGCTACATTAAAAAATGGAGAAGGTTTAGCTTTCTGTTGTGCTTTGCAGCACAACCTTAACTGTGCTCCAGTACCAAAATCCAGTGTAGTAGGCAGATTGCCGTATTATCTGGCAATGTTGCAATAACAAAATTTTCTGGTCTTCCAGTATGAATCCTCAGGGCACAAACTGGGAAATGAGATTCATTCATACTATATTATTTAGACACTTTAAGAACCTATAAACTGAGGCTAAAGGCTTTTAGTTCATATTTGGAAGTGAAGGCATACCACGAACAAACCAACAAATATTTAAGGGTTATATTTAGAGCCACTAGCTGTTAAGATGGAAAAAAAAAATCAATATCATGTTTTCTCTTATTGAATTTTTTCTTAGGAGCTTAACAGAAGGATTTAAAGCAAACTAAATGTCTACTATTATTAAAGTCATTTAATATCCTAAGAACTAAAAGGGCTTTCACTGGGTGTGACTTTCTCATAGCTTGGTCACTGACAAAGCAAATTAGCCATCTTTTCCCTAATGTTGCTAAGGTAAGTTGTCTTGCTTTCCTTTGTTCTTTGTTTTTTCTCTTTTCCCCAGGTAAGGCTCCTTGCATAGTTGCATGTCTTAGGTTTCAGCTTCTGCTGTTTCTACTACTGTGCTGGGAAACTTGCCAGTACACATAAATCAAGGTTATGGCTTTGCTTGTTTCCTCATGCTGAACTCCCACAAAAGCTTTGCAATGCAAAAGGTATAAAATGTTCTAATTTCACACCTTGTTTTCAGTAAATTGGAAAACAGAAGCTTTAATCTGGGTCTTCTGCATTTGATATTAAAGGTGCAACTGCCAGTGTTGATAAAATTGTGGAGTCAGTTGTACATGAAGGGAAGAAAGAGAGAGGTCTTTGTCTTGTGAATCCCATAAAATCACGAGTCATATTGGCTGTAGTGTCATCCTTCTATAGAGATATGGGGACAGAGGATTCCATGCAGTGGAACATTGTCCTGATACTGCCTCTGCTTTTTCTCGGTTCACCTCTGTTGGGAGGGAATCCTTGCAGAATGCTAGTGGCAGTTTCAGAGGTGGCTATTCCATGTCTTCCCTCATTTGCCCTGCTCATCTTGCCAATAAAGGAAAGGGCTGGAGCAGCCATTGGAATGGAGATAAGCGTTTATATTACTCCCTTGCTATCATGAGTCATTTACTCTAGTACACATTTGTTTCCTATCCTACCCTGAGGGGGAAAGATAAATGCTCTACTTGCCTGAGAAAACTAAAATGGAAAAAGTCGTGCTTACCTTTCCTCATTTGTTCTGCCAGTGTGCCACCAGCTTGTGGAAGGAACGATGTGCAGAAATGTTTAGTTTTCTCACTAGTCTAATGGAAAGAAGCATGAAAAAGTCACTTGACTAATTATTTATGGCCAAAAGCAAATTCAGTGAGTGACCTTGCTAGGTGAGGCTTTAAGCTCCTGAACTGTTTTCTATAAATGGCTTGGTATATCTGCTTCTTCCTGGAGCTTGCTTTCCTACGGCATTTTGAAAGAATCTATAGCAATGTTCTGTTCATTTCTACCTTTAAATATCTGCATTGCCTAAATTAAAATTAAAAAAAAAAAAAAAAAAAGAACTGAGTCACACATTATCCGTAGTTGTAAGAAGTTAACAATTATGGGAATTGGTTCTGGCTCGTTGAAATGCTGTTTCATCTCAAGGACTGAGACATTCTTTCTGTTGCAAAAGATTTTTTCTTTAGAAAAAGAATTCTCTAAGCAGCGTTTGGCTGTTGGTGAAGATATTGCGTTGTTATTACTTCCTTTACCCAGTGACGTTTGCTGCATCTCCTTTAGCTAAAACCACATTTATATAAATGGTCTATCAGTCATGCTTCTCCCCTGTACTCTCAGAAATGGAAATATAATTTCAAATAATTTTGAAATAGTCTACACCAACTGCATTCATTTCATCAGATTATATAAAATCCAGGGATTACCACACTGTCAGGATATACAATAAGTAGAGCAGGTCCAAAGATTTTTAGGTGTTTCAACAGTTTGCATGAACAGGCCGAGGGCTGTTTTTTGAAATGCAATAGATGTATTAAAAAGCTGAGTGTTGGAATTTTAGGCATTTTGACATAATTTCAGTTTTGTCCTTTAGAATGAGCTTTGGTTTTCATTACAATACAATGAAAGCATGAAGTAGAAATAGTTTTCTCTGGTCACTTCCCTGAGACAGCAAAGGAGCTGGGAACAGGTTCTTTTGTTTCCCTCTCCCCAGAGATTCCCCTCCTGCATGAAAACGGGAAAGAGGGGAAAATCATGGACACTGTTGCATTTGGAACTGGCGGATTAGGTAACACCAGTGGTCCCTGCAGGTTAGGTGCACACCATATACGGGGACTTACATTAAGGAGCAGGGAATTTGGGGAAGTTGCAAGAAGTTTGATGACCAGTACTTAACTGGCAGTCAGACTCTGCGTAAAAGTTTTGTAGCTGGAGGATGATTTGTGTTCTGAACTGTGGTTTGAATGTTTGTATTGAAATTTGTCAAACTGTGGTAAAGGAGCTAGATGCACCTTTGCAAAGCACAGTCCTGGACAACTTTGACTGACCAAGCAAAAAAAGAAATACGAGGCTTTCTTGTATATGTTATCACATGTATGAGGAAAGCTGCAGTGAAATTTGGTCTGTGTGAGACAGCAGTAATGTAACCCACTTAATATGTGGTACCCTGAAGTACTTGATGGCAGTTTTGCCTCATTTCTGTGGGCATAAGAGGCAGCAGCAAAGGAGGACTACTGTGGCTTGCCTATACAGGAAGGTAAAATGGCCCTATAGTTTGAAGAACAGGAAATATTCCTCCCATAGAATAACTCTTCTTAGGTGAGCTCTGTGTGTGTGGCAAGACAGGCTTAGCTAACAAACCCAGAACTAATGAGGATCCCTGAAGTCTGTCCTGTAGTAAAGGAGACTGCAGAAGCCTCTACAAGGGCTATGTTCACATGGCAGTGCACATTCAGTCTGGTTCCCTATGAGAAAGGTGGGAAGGTTTGAAAGAAGGAAACTCCATTTTCTTGCATAAAGAAGATGTACTTCTAGAATAATCCCAGGACTAAAACATTAGGGATGCTGTCAGTGAAAACAGAATTGTTTCAGTGACAACTTGCAAAGATGGTACACTGGCAGAGACTAATGGCTTTTGACAAGGATATTTAGGTAAATAAGTACTCACACTGGTTTTGTTCACCCTTTAGATGTGTGCCTAATGTGCTTGGAATTCAGACAGCAGGAAAGTAGGCTTGTAGCATTCTGATGCTTATCCTTTCAAATGGGTGAGAGGGAAAACTAACGGTCTGAGTTCTGTTAAGCAGGAGTCAGTATTGCTTGTGTCTGGATTATGCATGAAAAACTATTTTATGAAAGCTGCTGCTCTTTTAAGTGGTATGTTATCCATATTTGCTTCAGATACTTACATCCTGCTAATAATTATGTTGATTTCATGTGTTGTGTATAGTGTAACTCATACCTATCTACCTATGCTTCATCTATTTCATGAATGAAATGAAATGACCCTGACCTTGAATTACGAGCACAGGGCTGAATTTGAAATGCTCATGGATACTTCATTGTAGCTAATCTTCACACATGGAAAGCTATTAGCACTGCTGAATAATAGTTCGGAAGTGAGGTCTTTCATTTTATCAATATCCCTAATAGACTTTGCTACTGCAGAAAAAAGCATTCTAATTTTACTAGAGGAATCTTTTACAAGTTAATTCTATGAAAATGCTAATAACTATGGGAGTGCTTGAAAGAATTTAGAGACATTTCTGTTTTTCTTGTTAAACTCTGGAAACTACCTTTTTAGTGCTGCATTAAAAGCAATCTATGCTAGTTAGTGTCTGTGGTTTGCTCTATTTTTGTACAACTTTCATAGTCCCAGAACATTTTCACAGTTTTAAGTGCTTTCAAAGCTACTAATGAAGAGCACTTTATTACATCTAGGCATTAATAAAGCTAGGGATGTAGCCTAAACAAAAATTACGAAGTTTATATTGTGAAATAAACCCCAAAGGATAAAAACAATTATCCTGCTGTATAAATTACATATTTTCAAAGGTAAAAATAGATGTCTTAAATTGTCAATTATAATTAAGTATTCTCTGAAATAAACTTTGAAGTGACATGCACTTACTGCGTGAATGGATGTATTTACTATCTAAGCAAATGTCAAACAGAAATGGTTACTTTAAACTGTTGGAAGCAATACCTTGATATGCTGTTTTTAATCTGCACAATTCTCATCTCAAAGTATTTAGAAAAATTTAATCTGGTGTTTATTAATGTTCCTCTATTTTGAGAACCCAGTCTCTTGATCGTCATTATTTGAGGTTTTTGGAAGGTAAATAATATATGGCTGTCTATCATCTTCATCTTACTATTTTGATTACCTCTAGTGTCTTCTTTCTCATCCTTTCACGTTTAAATGAAATATCCTTCTTGTTACATTAGAAAGGGCTGGAGAAATGATGCAAATTCTTTATGCCAAATATTGTAAAAAATAAGATATACCCTTTTTCAGACTAACTATAGTATTTTAAACAATTTATCCCATGGGTTTATTTTTCTCATAGCCTCTGTGCAGAGGAAAAGGGGAAACAATAAGAATAAAAACTGTTAAGGATGCAATACTCGTGCTGTTACCAGTTTTAGAAGGCCTAACTTGGTAGAAAGGAAATACTATTTTCCTCGCAGAAGCCTTTCTTGATTCTTAGTAACTAGAACATAATAAATTTGATATGCTCTATATAGGAAAATTTCAGATTATGTTTTTGATATCTTCACTTCCTTCTACCTCCCAGTGACATAGAGGCACTCTGATTTGTAAGTCTTTGAAGGATCTTCTGATACTCTCTTGTAATGGTAAATCCAATACAGCTGTTCAAAAACCCACAGAAAATTTAATGAGAAGCAGAGTGCAAAATATTTTGATTAATACTCCAATTCTCTGCGTGAGTGCCACAGTGACAGAGGACCTGATTTAGTACTAGCAGAGAAATTTGTTGTCAACCATTGACTTGAAATATATGGATTTAACCCTAAATGTTTGTGATGATTCACTTTCTCAAATTTGAAATGCACTTAGCTGTCAGTGCTGTGTGTAACATAAATACTCAGATTTGACTGCAAAAGATCTCATCTATTTCCTGCAAATATTCTTTCCTCTCCTTTTCCTTCCTCAGGCATGATAAAGGATCTGAGATCGGGATTTGTATTTTCATTACGGAAGAAATGGTTGTACTCGAGGGAAAACATTGTATTCCCCTTCCCCTCCTCTCTGCCCTGTCTCTCCGCAAACACCCCAATATGAGCTAGAGAGAAATTCCCTAGAGACATGACATATCTAAGCTCTCATAGCTGAGGTTTCTTGCTCTCACCTTGTGTCATTTCTCTCTAAAGACAGTTGGTGTCTGTAGCAAACTGAGGTAAACCTGTATGGAAATCAATTATGAGATTCAGTGGGATACTACTGGAGAGTCCCACGGCTGGAGCCATGGGAAATACAAAGAAATGGGACAAGTAATTTTGCTGAAGGAGAAGTGCAAGCCTTGATTCGTTCTGTAGATACTCTGAGTATCTGGTCAGTTTTTAAACTTTATATTCTGAATGTTTCAAAGGGACCAGAGCTATTCTTTTATTCAGTTTGCCCAAAATAGACCGTGTATCCTGAAATAGTGGTATTCTTTCCCTTGGTTGCTGTGGGCTACTTATCAAACATCTTCTTTCTCTCGTATTTTGTTTTGGTAAGCATTTAAAAAATCTCATTTTTTTTCATTAATAAGGATTTGTATCATTGAAATTCCATGCTTGCTAAGAAAGGATTAAGGAGATGACTGCATTTGATATTCTATATGAAGTAGAATAAAATGTAACCATAATCTTTTAATTTATCAATACTAGAAATGTGGAGGGTTGTCACCTTAATTCTAGATGTTTGTTAAAAGCAAGATACAATGTTCACTGTTAAAATCAAATGAAAACATATTTTCATGAGATTTTTGTTAGATGGATATTATTTAAACAGTGAGCAACCTCACTGACCCCCATGATAGCCAGGGATATCTCAAACTGTCAAATGACGTGTCTTCCAAGTCCATATCTGAGTCACAGCTGCCAGCTTGTATTTTAGCATTTGTTTTATAGATCATTGCATGGAACAATTGCTATGTTAGGTTAAGCTATTTCCAGTTCTATAAATTGTCAAATATTGAAGGTAAATCCTGAGGCCATAGTAAATATCTTCTTCACAGTGACACTTGTCATATTAGGTCTTTGTCTAAGAGTTGTCTTTAGTAGAATAGTAACTATATGGAGAACTTGTTTGTAGGTATGTAAGAATACAACTTTGGCTTTTTAGAAGAGATGTTTCTGTGCTGGGATTCCGAATTTATGGTGTGGATTCAAGTCAACATCTGTTCAAGTTGGGGAGAGTCTTTCTGCTGACTTCACTGGAGTTTGAAGTGGATTTTAAAACTCTTTAATCATTGCCTAATTCAAAGTATATTTTGGAAGTTATAAATATAAACCAAAAGGTGTGTTTTATAAAATATATAGATATGCTAACTACTTAACCTGTCAGATACCATATAACAAATTATGTCAATGTAACTATTGAGTATAAGGGGAACAGCCTTCCGTTGCAGTATGAAGGAGTTGAGTGTAGTTACTTGATCAAGAAAATGGAATACTAAGCACAATTTAGGCTTTGAATAAGGAGAATTTTCTCATCTGTTCTGTATTATAGCAATATTGTTCTGCTGATGTCCCAAGGTTGGACTTGTAAAGGACTGCTGAACAATGGTAAGTGGCACATACAGGAGTGTTAGTTACTCCACAGTATGTACTTGTTTCATTTTTAGGTATGCAGAAGTACTAAATGCTTCAGAATGTGGAGTAGATTTATTCAGAACAATTGATGGAGTTACCAAATGGCTTGTATTTCTTTTGTGTAATTGAGCTTTGTATGAAGTTGAAAAAAAAAATTGGAAATAGTTCTGCATTTTATTCAGAAGTAGTTTATTTCTATTCCATAATATTGCAAAGATGAACAGTTTTCAGGGACTAGATTTTACTGCTTTCTGTAAAGAGAAACCTATTATTACAAATATCTTTCTATGTTGAGTTAGAGTGCAGTTTTTCAGTGCACATCCATCTAGTCACAGATACTTAAGAACAGTGAATGCCAAAGGGGAGAAATAATTCTTAGTAAAAAAATATGAACAAATAATTGAAGAAAATATTTTTTCTTGAAATGTGTTGCCAGCTGCATCCACACCTAGTTAATTAATTCTCACCCATTAAGAGGGAAGACCTGTGTAAGAATACTCATTCTCCTATATTTTAAAGAATCAAAATAGGGAGTGTTTGTGTATAAAGTGCTGTCAATTCATAAAAACCTCGTGTGGTGCCTTTAGAACCCCGATTGAGGTACGTTTTGTTTTTGTTTAACCTAGCTGTCCACCAAATGGTCAAAGACCATCCTGGTGTCTGCTGTGGTGTCTAGCATGTTCAACGGGTGGCATGGAAATCTAGGATTATTTAATTCAAATCCTAAAGCTAGTGTAATAAATTAATCCTTGGCATGTTATATTACACTTGCCAGGTCTCATGAGTTGAAATGTAATGTGTGAGGGAGGAAATCTTCACTTCCATTAGTGATATACAGTGACCAACTTTTCCAAATATATCTCCCTAATTTTGGTTCTTATCACTCATTATCATGTTGCCTTATTTTTTATTTCCTTTTACTGTTAATAATCTAATTAGTCATGATAAGTCAACACAGTGTTTTGTTGTGGTTTTTTTTCTTTATTTTTATTTAATACCAAGACTGAATACAAATGCCTTTGAAGTATAATGTAATACCATTCACACCAAAGGAATGGAAGGTCTGAATCAAAGGAGAAGAATTTTTTTGATCAAAGGGCCAGCTGCTTTGTCACTTTTGTTAAGACTGAGATGCTGCGTATGCAACCTCAATTTCCATGTCAAAACTTCCATTTAAAAACTATTTTTTTGCAGATTTGCCAAATCTTGATTTTCATTACTTTCTGCACTGTTTCAAGATTATTTCTCCATGTTTCTCAGAGTTGCACTAAAGATGTACCAAGTTTATCCATGTTTTTGTCTTTTTTTGAAATATAAGCTGCTGTGCACAGCAGAGATACAGGGATATTAATAGAGTTGTTATCTGACAAGTGAGTGGTAGGATGAATAAAAATCCACTTATTTTATTGCATAACAGTTATTTCAGTTGTTGTGTTGCCAAATCTTTTCCAAGTTGATGTTATAGATATTTTTTTTTCCTATTTGGAAAGTTTACAGTCCTGAATATTTCTAATCTTGTTGTGCCTAAGACAGTGGTTCTGTTGTGTTACTAAATGCACAGGTCACCTTGCACGTATCTTCACTGCTGATGACATTATTGCATTAAGGGTCAGAGATCTGTAGAATTGATCCACAACATCCCTGTTAATACTGGAATCAGTATTTGTTCAATGTAGGACAGAAATTCTATTGCTTTTAGCACTAGATAGAGTTGAGTAGGGGAAACTGTAATTTGTTTGCTTTTTTTTATTAAGCTTATAGAATTAGGGCTGATGTTTGAAGAAGTTACAATATGGCATTTGGGCTTAAAATACTAACAGACAATAATTGAAATAATAATTCTCAGTACATATCACAGATGTTTGTGCTGACTTGTATTCTTCCTGCCCTGGGCTTCAAATTGGTGCCTGGCAGGGAAGAAGCATCAAGTCTTTGGGAGAAGCCAGGTCCTGTTGTTGCAGTCAGTAGTAAATCACAGTTGCCTTTGATCAAGTTGGGATATTGGCTGTTGTGTCTGGCAATTGACTATCTGAGAGATGCTTCAGCACGGTGTTAGTCATTGGCTTAGCTGCTCAGCAAACACAGATCTTTATGATCTCAGTCCTTTGTGCTCTAGCCTCCATAGTGGCTTTTGGTTGAATACAGAATTTAATTTAAAATCTCTGACCATATGCTGAAAGTTATCTATGGGACTGGCATTAGCAAAAAGATTAAATTGCTGTGTGCCAGACATGTCCAGGGACAGCAGATTTTCACTGTAAAAATGAGACTGCTAAGTGACTTTAATTTTTCATGAGTATGGGATACAAAGTTTTTATGGGAATTTGGTTTAGTTAGTAAGTAATGTATTGTAAGACAAGTATCCATGAGGCTCTCTGTAGTTCTTTCTTTTTGAAACCCTTGAAAAATGCACTTAAATTTAGCATTTTCCCGATTGTTTTTTATCCATTGGTGGGGAGATATCCACTGTTGGAAGTTTCATCTTCCTCAGTTCCCTTGAAGTGCTAATGTAGATCTTAAAAGCTGGTTTTGAAACAATTGTATTTTTCTTCTAAGAAAAAAAAATCAAAAGAGAGAAGGAAGATATTTCATAAGGATTTTAGAATAGCAAGAGACTTCTTATTTGGGGGGGAAAGATATGAACCCATCTATGTTTTGAATAAAATGTGCAGGTTTTCTTTAGATTGTCTTTGCCTCAAGCCATATGGAGGATATGACCAGTGAAGCCTTCCTTTGGCCTGAATTAGGTAATATGCAATAGAATATGAATCCGGAAAACGTTGCCAAGAAAAAGAGCCTTTACGGTCCTTCCTGGTCAACTGTCTAGGCTTGTTTTGTTCCTGTTACTATAGGTGAAATAGCAATAAAATTTAATAGGAAAGGAATAGCAAAATGGGAAAGGGGAGGGTGTCCATAACCAACTTTGTAAGCTGTGGGTAGCACCTGACTGACAGTCACAATCCTTCTACAGCCACTGTCCCTACAAAACAGTGACAGGCCAGAACTGGTACCAATGAAAAATCACCTAAAATAGCAACATAGTAACACAGCTAAATGCCAAACTATGACAGAATTTTACACAGACATTGTGAGCTCAGAAATCAATAAAATCGATCAAAGTGATTTCTTCTCCTTGCAGAACAGTAGCAAACATGGAATTGGACTGTTTTGGGCACCTCAGCACGAGGTCACACTTTAATAGCAGTAATTCCTGTAAATTTGCTAGGGAAGCCTTTGTACAAGGCATGTCCAGTTTTCTCTCTTTTCCTTTCAGAGACAACACTGAAAATACTAAAATTTGCTGGCTTTGAATGCAAAGAGAAATTTTCAAATATGAACTCATGTCAATAAATAAGGGCCTGTGGCAGTGGTTCTTCATTGTGCAGTAAGAAATGTGCCATGTTGATGACGGATTGCAAAGAATACCTTAAACTGCTGTTAACTAGGATTCCTTCCATAGTGGTAGTTCATGAGAATGAACTCGTGAATCCAGGATTACTCTCCAGGTGATTCAGATCACTACCAAAGAACGTTAGCTGCTGCCTCCAGGCCTCAAAACCTGTGGTGAAAACTTGACGAGTGGGATTTTTCCCTTCAACTACATTAACATTTACACTGTGCTTATTCCTGTGTAATGAAATCATACTTCTGCTTACTCTACCCTTTAAATGGAAAATTGTGTGACCCTGTGTGGTCCACATCTGAATTCTGCTTTCCCAGTTGTTCTAAGTAGTCATCTCATGAATTGTCCAGGTTTATTTTCATGAAGCATACTCTTCAGCTTCTTGATTCCTCCACCTGAGTGTATTGTTTGTGCAGGGGTCATTAATTTTTGCAAAACTGATGTATACCTGCAGATCTTTGGATCGTTTTGGTTGTGAAAGTCAGCTTGAAGCACCAAGAAATAACTATGAAATG
This sequence comes from Haliaeetus albicilla, assembly GCF_947461875.1. Classification (NCBI taxonomy): domain Eukaryota; kingdom Metazoa; phylum Chordata; class Aves; order Accipitriformes; family Accipitridae; genus Haliaeetus; species Haliaeetus albicilla. The sequence continues at coordinate 10,556,587 of NC_091505.1, forward strand.
ATCTCTCTGATTTTTGACAAGGCTACGGTGTTTTGGCTGAAGCAGTCGTAAGACTAAGACTAACTGATATAAGTGTATGGTTTGCCCCTTTTTTTATTTTAATGGTAAATGTGGTTGTGATGAGGTGACTGACACTTCTTATATCTGTTGTACATGAAAATGCAAGAATGCAGTCTTAAGAAGTAGTGTTAAACAAAATTAAAGCCTTTTTTTAAACACTATGCAAGATTGACTACATATGCACAAAATAGGCTTTCACAAGGTGTTTAATCTGAGCAAGTCCTTAGGTTAAAAAGGAAAAAGGCAAGAAGCATCACTTCTTTGCTAAAATATTTATAGAAATCTCCAGCAAACTTCCAGAGGTTTTTGAAGATCAAGAATATGTCTTATCTGCCTCTTTAGACCAAGGAATCAAAACTTAACTTTTGTATTAGTCCCTAAGAAAGGGAACATTTTCAATGTGGGGGTAAAGAAAGGAAATCGTTTCATCTATATCAGCTCCCTGACACACATCCACATCTGAAAGTCACCTGCATAAAGCCCGTATAATTGAACTTTCTGAGGCTCAAGTGTAGGGGAAATCCAGCTTCAACAGAAGGCCAGACCTTGTGACACTGGGGTAACTCGTACAGCAGCTGATAGGTCTGGCTGCCACCAAATGAATATAAATAGCCTGTGAAGTGCTGAAGCAATAGATTTGTTGCTGTAATAATTGGATATTTCTTCAGTGTATCTAATGTCATTACCTAGATAGTACAACCAATGTGCTGGGGACCTGGGAATCAGGGAAGTTAATTGACAGTGAATGGCTGGTTTCCTTGGAGAATTTGGGTGCAAATAGGTGATGTACCCAAACTCCTTCAGGAAGCAGGAGTCCTGTTGGTGACCTTCTACTGCAATGAACAGCCACCCCACTTTTACCTTTTTTACATGTCCAACAATTTTAGCCGAACTTGACAAGAGTTTCAAATCTATCCTACAAATTAGATGAATGTAGGTGGATTGGTAGAGGAGGAAGACTATTAGCCATGGGTTCACATTATATTATACTCTAGAATATCAAGAGAGAGAGCAACCAATTTAAGAAAGCGTCGGTTCAGTCTTGCTCTGTATTAGGCCCTGAAGAATCTAGCTGTGAGGTATGAGCCTGTAAGAAACCAGTTTTCATTAATTCTGCTGCTAGTGAAACTGCTTGCTTTAATAGTGTCACTTTAAGTACACTCTGAAGTAACTTCCTAGTTGGACCTGGGTCTAGTAAATATGGAATTGATGTCTTTCCAAATAGATTAACAGTTTAACACTGTGCTTTGTGAAGCCATCACTTGATAGCTCTGAATTAGGATGCCAAGGAGTCATAGTGATATTCATCTGAAGAAGAGTTCAGGGATTTTTCCCCCCTTATAACAACACTGTCACTTAACACTTTTATGTAGTGTCTGCACACTCAGTCACAAATTGCAACGTACTACTGCATAAACAAATTCTTTAAGGAATTATTGATTTATCTAAATTTAAAAAAAAATTCTTTTCAGAAGAAAAAAATACTACTAGCTTAACTCCAATGGCTTTAGTAAATCATGTGAATTAAGTATCACAAGAGCCCCATATTTATTAGCCTTATAGTCTTGTTTCTAAAATTTGCAAATTATATATTACCTTATGGGGAATAAATATGCTTTCTTATCACTGGACCTGAATTTCTTTTACTATAAATGCACAGTTTGTTAAATTTGTTATAAATTTCTTTTGCTATAAATGTTTATATCTGTATATGACAGAAAGCAAGAAGATTTTTTTCCACCTTGTAACATAGTTTTATGGTAACCTGCTGATGAATTTAATAGTCGCTATGTAGTAAAAAGCCTCAGGATTAACTGCCCAGAAATAAATAACCTTGCTAGCACTGGTCTGTTGTGCCACATGGGGGACATAAGTGATTGCTGCTTGTATGGTGACGTGACAATCACCTCTTTCAAAGTATTCTTTAGCTTGTGCATGCCATCGTTACATCACTGTGCATGAATGTTACGTAGCTGTGTGCTTGTGAGTATCCCAACTTTGTGTCCAAAGTGGATCGACTACAGGATAGCATTTCTTAAAACAAGGGAAAACAAAACAAACTTGTATCTTATCAGTGACTCTTGGAGAAAATACCTGGCTTTGTGTTACAGTTAGCTATATGATACAGTTTACACAATGCTAGCTGCAAGAGACTAAAAACCTTACTGATCTTAAAGTAAAAAAAAAGAGATAGAAGTTAAAACTTGCTCTGAAGCAACCGGCCTAATTAGGCATTAGTCAAAACTAACTTGAGGAACTCAAAAGCTCCTTTTAAACAATCTTGCTTGTCAGGTATGTTCTTGTGTGTAAGTAATGTGTCAAAGATGGGAAGTCATATTGCTTTGGTAAGTTACATAGTCATCTCTTTGGACATCCTGCTTTTTTTCTTTCTGTGGAATCTGTAGGAGCTACTCTTAAGTAAAATCCCTCAGAATCACTTTGTGCTTCTATGGCACAATTTGCTGATGGGGATGAGGTGTCTTCTATATCTATTTTGTAAGCTGTGGCTTGTAACATTACCATTGAGTTTATTCATATCTTTGGGCTAATTCAGAGCTGTTAATTCTGGTATTCACTACTGATTCAAAGCCATTTGACTTGGGGGAGAAAAAGGAGATGACAACTCACATTTTTTCTCCATGGATTCAAACCCAGACAATAGATATGAATATATGTAAGATGGCTATTTTTATTCTCGTGTATTTATTACAGTCATGCATGTACTAGAGACATCCACCAACTTCATAGCTACATATATAGCCAAAAGCCAATCTGTCATCTTGCTCGATTAGATCTGTGTGAAATGGCTAGGCTTTATTTTGCAATAAACGAACGAAACACACAGTTGGCTTCTTTTGGTGGTGGTTATTGTCAAAACAACTGATTTGTCTCAAAGTACTTTCTTTTTGTTTGTGTTATCAACAAGGATTACATTTTGTGCTTGTCTTTTCTTGTGATCTTCGCTTCTCTCCACACAGTGGTAAATGTATACCTACCCTGATCTGAGCTTATGACTCATTTGATTTGCCTTCAAAAAGACTTAGAAGGGAAGCAATAATTAGGAACATATTCTTGAGCAAAACCAGCTTTTCAGATAGTGAACTCAACACCTGGCTCAAACCATAACATGTGGGCAGTAATGGATGGAGCTAGATGAAATGGGTTCTTCCCTACCATGCCAGGCTACAGCTGAAATTCATTACCTTCTCTGCTGCTCACTGCCTCATGGTAGGGTCATGTCTTCCAGTTTTCCAAAATGAAAAAGGAATGGATATATAAAAATGCTAAACAAACCTGTTTTTATAGGGCAAAGAAAAGGGCTCCTGCTTTTGCTCCATGCTTTGCATATCTCTGACCTTCTGTAAATACTGAGTGGTGGTGTACATTTCGGTAAACCTTGTGGTAATAGAAGCTGGTGTTACACAGTAACTTTTAATAACAGAGGTTTGGCATTTGGGTATAATCTGTCCACTGCTGAGTGTTGGGTTCATTTTGGCTGACAAAGCCAAATGCCTGCTTTTAAATCAGTGAGGCAAAAGCTTCTGTCGTGAAACTCAGTAGTTACTGATGGCTGGTAGCGAAAGAGTTTAGCTGAAGTAGCTTAACATCAACACATTAATCTACAACAAAGGAGTCCAACAGCAGCATCAGGTACCACTTTCCAATGTATGTGCACAGAAACTTTTCCCCTTCTCTTAAAATGCCTTTGATCACAAAATATAGCACAGGGCTTTGTCATACTAGCAGTCATTTTCTCATTACAAAACGATCTCCAGTGTGACACAAATAGGCCTGGAAATAAAAATCAAACCTGAAAATGATGACTTTTAGAGGAAGAAAGCATGTACTCCTCATCCAAATTGTCTACCTTTTCTCCTGGATACCATGTGGCAATAATAATATTGTTTTTCAGTTGAATTACCGAGTAGCAAAACTTGAAGGGAAATTCATGTAATTTGTTTGTAAAAATAGGAACTGTTCCCTGGGAAGCCTGAAGTTTCAATTTCAGTCTGTTGCAAGCTCTGCATTTTGATATCTTGAGGCTGAAATGTCTTCAGAAGGGGTGAAGTTATGCCTCTGGGTGGGTGACTTGGAGCTCATCTCTCCCAGGCTGTGGACTGACAGACCTGAGTGTATTTTTCATAACCGTCATTTGCTGGATCCTGGCCCTACAGTGCCACTGTGACTGATGAAAAGGTTATGATTTTTCTAGTAAGTGTTGCCTTGCTACCGAAGGGTAAGAATCCAGCAATATGAAGCATCGAAAACGACATCTGCTAGAAGGTAACCTCTAGCCAACCAGCAAATCTATCAACATTAAACACTAGAACCCATAAGACGTCTGGGTGTTTTTTTAAACTGTAAACCAAATTTCTGAGGTTGAAGGAACTGACAACAGCAGGAGATGTTTCTGACCAGTTTTTTTTCTTCTTAAGTTAGGATTTGTACGAGTAATTTTTCAATGTAGAGGTCAATTTATACCCCCTGTAAAAAAAGGGGGGGGGGGGGGGGGAAGCCTGTCAAAGGTTTGGCAGGCAAAACTGTGTGAGAAATCTGGCCAGTATTTCTCCCAAGTTTGACATCAAAATTACTGTGTGGGTTGTTAAGAAGCATTCAAATCGTGTATCGTACAACTTGAAGGAGCAACCATACAGTCTCCAAATCTGTCTGGACCCATCTCCTGAGTTTCTCAGCCAGTGATTCATAATATATCAGAAGGTATGTACAAAACTAATGGAAAAACAACACAGAGGGAGAGAAAATTCTTTCCATCTAGGCTGTGGGTCTAGGGCGCACTGACACTCTAGAACAGTGGATATTAGCTGACCAATTCCACAAAATAAATCTGTTCTGCTAATGCTGCTCACAATGTCATCTGTGTCACTACTGTTGCTTTCTGCTGCAGCGCCAGCAGCAAAGGCCACGCTGTGACTGTGATGGTTTGTTGGCCCAAGCTCTAGTATCACACTGTTTGAAAATTAGAAAACAGAATTTATTACTGGAAATGATTTAATCCTGAGAGAGCGCTTCTGATTCATGCGCTCAGACGTGGTAGCCAGGCAGACCAGTGTAACCCACAGTAGTCTGCACAGATGCTGCTGCCAGCAACAGATCGTGCTTCTACCATCTCACTTGTTTCCTCTGCTTTAAAGTAAGAGAAATCTTGACTGTGGCTTGGGGCCAGTTTCTGCTCTGGCTCCCCCGATTCCTCATGTATTTGCCTCTGCTTCTCCTTCTGCAAATGTTTTCAATTTTGATCTGTAATTTTACAAAACCATGGCTCTCTGCACACTTTTTGTTTAATATGATGCTGCCAGGCTCATATGCAGAGATGTTAGGATTTGCCTCAGTGCCTGAGCTGCTATAATAAAAATGGGATCTCAAATGACAACATGTACCTCCATATCTTATTTTCCCTCCTTGTTCCCATTTGCTGAAATTGGTTAAACTTGTAAAGTTTAATGCGGTTGGATGTGGCCTACTGTCTCTTTTAAAAAGTACACTTACTGAAGATAAACTAAGGGAAAATATTCGATTTACCTGATAAGCAATTAGGGATTGGTATGGTGCAAGCATCAAGACCTGAAGATGGCCCATTGATCTTGTGGTTAGTTTGCAAATCAAGTGATGTCATGTAAGAGGGCTTGTTTTTCTTCCTTCCATGAATATTTCAGTATTACCCTAGAATTTTCCTTTCTATTTCAAACAAAAAACATGGTAATGACATCTCATTTAGGTGTGCTTGACTGGGGAGCTCTCAGTAACCAGAAAATACCCAGTATAGCCTGTGGAGATAGCTGCTTCCAATGTCAGTGTTCCCAGCTGCCTCTCACTCTTAACAATCCCAGAAGACATCCCCATGTCTTAGAGATTATTCCTGTGGATCACTTTCATCAGACCTGTAATACAGATACCGTTTTGGTTGATGGGCCAGTTCTTTAGCAATTTAGTAAAACTTTGCCCATCCTTTCAAGACGGATTCAAGAACGCAAGGTAGATCCTGTGAGCTCTAGACCCTGTGTCTCTGATCTGATCACTATGAGTCATGTGTGTCCATCTGGTCCATAGAAGCAGAAGCTCCACTGAGAATTTGGGATAGTCTATATCAGAACTGGAAAGCTTGGCTGCTCTGGTGAAACTGTGGAAAAACAGTTGTTAATGCGTCATCCAGCCATTGTGAATGATAAAACTTTACATAGCTTGAAAAAAGACTGCAAAAGTTCATAGAAGAGAAGTCCCCAAAAATAAAGATATAGTTGAGTCTTCATCTGGCCACTTCTAGAACAAGTTACTCGCCATTCTTCCATATTCTAAATGAATAGCAGCTATGTTATAATTTTATACGTTGTGATTTTTTTAGGCTTGATTAGTTATTTAAGAAGGTGAAGTTTTAAGTGTTGTAACTTTTTTCTGCATAGGCAGGGATTCTGAGGGTTAATCTTGCATTTTGTTCACAATCTCTCTATGAGAGACTAACACTAGGAACTTATGTGCAAGTTTACATTGAATTTTTTTAAATTGTTTTGAATAGTAGGTCTGAGTCTGTTTTAGGTGAGTATGACAATGCAATTTTTCACACTGTCCTACCTACCTACTTAAGAGAAACACTTTTTAAGGTCTGACTCTTTTCTGGGTAAGAACATTGTAGGCTTAATGCAGCTCTCCAAAAAACATCAATTGAATGGGGGTGGCATGTGAATTAATTAAAAATAAATCTTGTTCTATATTTTATTTTTAATCCTGTATTTTAGCTTCAGTTTCTATCCATTGTAAAGTCTTCATCTTCATCAGTCTCAATGAGAGGATTATCAGTGATGTTATCTTTCTAAGCAGCATATGTATTATTTTTTTTAATGTGACTATAAAGTTATGTATAGGTTGTTCTTTTATAGATAGTTTAACAAAGTAAAATGCTTGATGCAGAATAAAACAGTTTTGTAATGAAAAAAATCCACCTCCTTCAGCATTTCCAATGCTAGATCCGTGGTATTCATTTAAAAGTTCTAGCTTCATGAAAACATTCACCCCATGTTGATCTATGCTCTGCATGCCTCCCTTCCCTGCACCCCAGCCTGTCAACAAAAGGCAACCAGAGTTTAAGGAATCAATCTAGAGGTTAGTCCTCCTGTGTTCCTCTGACTAGGTATCAGTAATGTCCCTCACATCCTTTCTTCTACACTCTTCTATATTCTTCTCCTTATTGCTGTTGTCAAGGCATATAAGTTTTATTCTATATTTTGCATTATTCTCCATTTCAAATTTGGTGAGCTATAGCTACATGTCATGAGTCATGAAGATGTTGCTTCAGTCTGTCTCTCTCTCTCCCTCTCCCCCCATTCCCTGAGGTATACAGTTTTCTTAACTTTGTAATGGAAAGATTTTTGGTATAATTTGAAGCCTCTCTTACTCATTCTGCTTAATATTTTGGACATGTAAGGGAGAATAAAAAACCCCTGTGTTGTCAGTCTTCCTTTCTCTGCATGATTGTCCCTGTTATTTTTGTACTGTACTTTATATCTATTTGTGATAGCTGAGTTTCTATTTGGTAAGACTTCAACTGTGTTGTGTATTGTTGTGACTGTGTATTTTGCTGTGATGAGGTGAAGCTCCTACAATGATATCTGCGGTGTTTGGCTTGTTATGATTTTATTACTAGCTTTTTCCAGCAAGTAGAATATTGTCTCTTTATGGCTAGAATGACTATTTTTAGATTTAGTTGTTTGCAGTGTGGTTTTAGAGGATATTCTTGTGCACTTGGGAGAAAAATGGGTAAAATCACTTTTCAGAGACAACAGTTGAGGTCCAGACACTCCCCCGTTGAAGCTGATTTACAGTTGGTCAGAAAGGCAAGTGCTTTATGCATCTGTTCACTTACCCGGGTGGGAAGACTTGTGATAAAAACAATTTTACATCAAAGCTAATTACATGGTGAAGACATATAGCAATGTAAAAATTTATTAAATTATGTACCTTGAATCTATTTTATCAATCTGGGTTTGAATCGTGAAACTTGTATTAAATACGAATTGATGCTCAGATGGTTCTTTTTACAGAAGTTATGCTTAAAATAGAAATGAGTGGGTTGGCATTTTTTACAGAATATGATTTCTTCCTCTCTCCCTCCTCCTTCCCACCCTGTTCAACAAAAGTAAGCCCACGGGACAACCTACATTCAAGTTTCTTCTTTTTTTTTTTTATTATATAAAAAGGTGAAGCTGATCAAATACCTGTGGGAATGCCTAATAACTGTGCTATGACATTATTTTGCAAGACAACTTGTCAAACTTACAACCTAGGTAAGCTGCCATAGGTAAACTGTCATATCTTCAACAACTAATACCGTTCCACTGTCACCTCCATGGGGTGAAGACTCTTACACTTCAGCTGTGGCATATGGCAGAGCGCTCTTCACTATAGTATGATTTTTAGTTTCCGTAGAAAATTCAATTTTTATTTTTGTTTAATCTGCAATATTTGACTTGATCCCTTTACATAATTAGAGTAACAAGGCCTGGCAGCCAGAAGCAGCTCAGTTCTGCATTACCTTCATCCGTGTTTTGAAGATTTTTTCAGAAGATGATTTAAAAAAAGAATCATTCCTTTCCAAAGCTTTGATTTTTGTGGGTTTTTTTGCTTTTTGATCTTGGCAGAAATGCTTGATTCCCACCCCCTCCTGCCATCCCTACCCCTTCTATACCATGTCTTTTGCAGCTATTCAGCTGACCATCTGAAAATTAAGCTTTTATTACCTTAAACTGAGAATGCCATACACCTGGGCACTCCTGAAAATGTTCTTACTCTCCTGTCACTCCTTATCTAAGTAACAAGGAAGAACAGTCATTACTTTCTTACTGGGGTGCTGCAAGGGTGATAATTTACTGCTTGTAAACTTCTTGGAGGGTAGAAAAGCTCCACCTTCTATTGATCCTTCCATTTTAAAGGTCTAAGATACAGGAGAATAGTGTGCCATAAATGAATACATAATGTTATCACTGGGACTTTTTCAGGAAGAAGTAAATATCCCCATGAGGAAAATGGTTCCTTTCATAGTGTTAGTGGACTGCAGGGTGGTATCTGAACCGAAAAAGATGTTTTAATAACTGTCACAATTGTTGCCATTTATGAGGAGCAAATAGGAAAGTATGTTGGGAGTAAATATTAGCAGATGCTTTTTCTGTCAGGTCTGTTACGGTGAGAAGATGTGCAAAAAGAACAGAGTAGATCGTTACTCTTGAACACATGTCTGCTATTCAATGTGTGCTCAATGCCGTACACACATTATTCATTTATACATTGCCTCCTCTTTAGGTGGGAAAGCACGCAGGTCTAGCAACCCAGTGTTGCTCCTGGAAATCTTGGTGGTAAGGAAAAGCTTTGTCTTTTCTTCTTAAATACAGAAATTATGTGTTTTCTAGTGTTTCAAAGTACAACAGAACAATAAAGACTCAGAGCGTTTCTAGTGAATGAGGGAAATGCACTCAAATGGTGAATGATAGCAAAGATGCCTGGTCCACAGGCTGGCTGTGACACAAGTTTCTTGACACATTCTTTTTTCTTTAAAAAAAAAAAGCAAGCATTTTTTTTCACAGTAGACAACCTGCTTGTTCAAACTGAAACCTGAAAGCATTTCACCATTTTGGGGCTACCATTGCACTTACACTGACTTCTGGGAAGTCTGCCCTCGTGCTGCTTAATCCTTTAAGACTAGAGAAGGGCAACATTCAGTACAGCTTTTGTTGACTCCTGATTTCTTTCTTTGAAGGAAATAACTACGTTAATTATATATCAGAAGAGAAGACAAGTGCTGTAAATGAATTTTTGGTATTTTTAATATTAGCAGTTTGGTTAAATCATTGAGGCTAATTCTTTCAAGGTTTTGATAAATATTAGCTGCATACTATGAATCATCCAAGAGTCCTTTTTCACCAGAATTTAAAATCTTCTTAGAGAAATCTCAGGCCCCATGAGGCAGCAGTTTAGCAGCCCATTTTCAGCTTCCTCCTACTTCCTATATATTCGTAGCAACACCAAGCAAGTCCCATGACTGCTTTTTGCAGTAATTTTCTATAATGGCTCCACTGTTGCAAAAGAGCGTGCAAATTTTCTAGTCCCTTTATAGCACAGAACTGCAAGATGCAACAGAAACTGGGTAACGACTCCTTGGCAGCTGCTTCAGCCTTAGAAATTTAATCTCTTTCATTGGTACTTTGGTCTTTCATATGGAGTCTAAGTAAGAACCTAACTAGCTGTGTGTCTGAATGTAGTTGCAGCCCACCGAAACTGCTGGGGTTTCCTGCATCTGTAGTCCACAGCTATTGTAGCTAAATCATTTAAGGACCAACAGACTGAAATATTCAAAGGTTGCCATGTACTAAGTATTTTCTGTAGGAAATCCTATTAAATACCGAGCTGCTAGAAGACATCTCTTAAACTTCATGATGCAGTGTTGTTTTTTTCTCTCTCTGCAATAGCTTTTATGGGCTGTCAGTACTATAACAAGCTGTTGACTTCGCTGCATTGCGGGGTTTTTTTTCTACATTAGTCACATGACTTTTGAAGGTCCAAACCTTGGATGATGGAGAAAAGCCAAAAGTGATCAGTCTGCACGTTATACACGGTCTAAGCATTGTAACATTTAAACTTTGTAAGCTTGACCTGAATTTGGTTTAACATACAAAATTATGAAGTACAAATTTAGGAGCAAATTGAAGTTTTTGGGAAGCCTGATCCCAGATATATGTTTCTTTCTTGATGTGAAGCTGGCTTATAAGTACCTGGTTGTTCCCAATAGGAATATTAATAGCGGGACTTTAACTTTGCTTGGTGAATTAGATGAAAATGCATGGCAATAACTGTTGTTTGGATGCCTGACTGCAGGAAAACTACTGGTGGCAGTGGGTTGGTTTTGTCTGGGTCAAGAACAATAGCTGGAATGGTCTAAATATCCATTAAATGTTATTTCGACATAAAAAAGCCCTATAAAAATTACTTTCCAGGGGAATGAAAAATTCTGTATGCATCCAATTTCAGTTTTAAGTTCAACCTTTCTTGGATCTTGTTATCTTTTTGTGGGTTGTATGAATAAGAGGTCTACTGTCAGAAACCATCCTTGTGTTAATACTCTAGACTGTGATCAGTTCCCCTACTGACTTTCTTTGATAAATTAACTAATTTAATCTCTTTCCCATGTAGTATTTCCATATTTTTGAACATACTCTTTGCTGTTCCAGAGCCTTCAGCTACTCTAAGTGTTTTTTTTTTGTCTTGTAATAATAGTCTTAACATCATGATTTTCTGTTTCAGTAATTGCTATAAACAAGATCTGTGAAGACTAGCTTAAAAAATGCATCAAAGATGATATTCTAAGGAAAAGTGTTGAGCCACTAGAACGTCAGTGATTTGGTAATACTCAGGTAGGAGTGTGCTACTACTAACAACTTATTAGCAATATTGTCTTACCCAACTACTGGCTTCTTTGTATTTATTTTTTTTCCTGCCATTTGTTTTCAGATGATAGTACTTTTCTCTACCTCACTGAATAGTTACATGGGTTAATTTGTTAATTTGTTAACATTTGCATGATGCTGCAAGTATCAGACATTCTATTAATTCTAGGAATTATGATTTTTATCATGGCTCTCCTATTCTTAATTAGGGGATTTGGAACATGAATAAATAATTCCAGCATATGCAAAGGCTTCTGTGATGGCAGCAGATTAAGCATTTAGCATTTAGCATGCAAACAACATGCGAATGGATTTCAGAGGAATGTTTTCATCTTTGACATTTGAGTTAACTAAATTACAGTTACTGCTCCATAGCACAGAAAGAAAACTTAATTTAGAAACCGAGTCCCTGCGACTCCAGGTGAGACAGTTTGTAATTCACTGATCCTCAAACAAGGAAAATGATCCCACTGTGGTGAGGGATTTAGCTGGTTATATGGGGCTGAACATTTGTAATTGTTTGTCTTACAACCATTGTTGAGATTGGAATGCAGCTGAGTTAGTCTTACTGCTATATTTAGTCATTTTGTCCAGCATTTGGGACATCGATTCAACATCTGTAGTGCTCTGCAGTGCACTGAAGAAGTTCAGGTAACTGACAGCAATATAGTTACCTGCCAACAGGCTCTGAAGTTGTGGTGTGGGAAGGCATGCATTTTAATACAGCTAGGAATTTTAGAGCCATCATTTCAGGGCAGTTAGTTGATGAATGAGATTACATTACTTCATTTACTTATATAAACAAGTAAATAAGGATCTACACACTGTTGATGCTATTTAAATATAGAATTATGAATTAGCTTATCCGACACCCTCTTGAATAACAATGACCGGGCAAGGAGAAAATTAACATTAACTTCTTGCAACCTTCTTCTCACTACCTTTGTCATGATTCTGCACCTTAAAATGCAGGAGATGTATATGAGGCTTCTACCGGAACAGAAGAATTGCCTCAGGAAAATTACAGACCAGTTGAGATGTGTGCTTGTGCTTAAATATGCCACTTGAGACATAGAGTAGCTGATGTTTCTTCAGTTTCCAGGTAAGTTGGATGTAGTTAAATCCATGTATGAAGTGCTGTATTGGCTTTACTTCAAGATCACAATTACAATGATGATTATAGAAGGCACAGCAGATAATCTCCTGGCCTTCTGCAGACAAAAAGAAAGCTGCTTTCTGCACTGCTTCTTCTTGATCATTCAGTAGCAGCTGGGAATCTAATGCTCAGAGCAAAAGGCCACTGCTCAAGGGGAAGTGCATCATCCTCACTCTGTCTCCTGTGGTGTTGCATTTGCCTTTTTGTGAAGCCTTCTAGTGCCTTCTTACGCAGGTCTCGAACAAAGAGATGGGATAAATTGGAATTCTGCAGAATATTAAAGAGCTTCCCATCATCTCCCATGAGGGTGTTGGTGTTAAAAGTTGAACCATCAGATACAAGGGAGTGAGAAACAAATGTGCTAGTCATGGAGCTGTTGTTATAGCCTTGTCTTTCAGACTAGTTTGAAAAGTGAGGGGCTGATCTCCGTCACATAGAAGTGACTATAAATCGTCAACTGGTATGGCCTACTTAGTGGATAAGAGAAATGCATTCTGCCACCCAACCGGATCTATTAATCAGCTTCCTGGTACATGTTGGATCTGGCTGTCCATGAGCTAGATGAGATGCTGCTCTTCCAATCTGCAGGGTGTTGACATTTCCATTCTGAAGTGAGAAGAAACTGAGATCTGCATTTTTTGTGAGAGTGAGTGAAAAAGCTACACTTTAAAATAGAAGAAAACCTGGGTAAGGAATTTACAATCTCCAGCCAAGCAGAGATTTGAATCTGGATCTCCCAGGTAACTGATCCAGTGACAAGCCTATTGGTTATTTTGGTTGGTTTTTTTCCGCTCCATGTTTTAACCTGTCTGCTGACACAGAATGGCTTTCTTACAAAAAGCCTTTCATCAAAACTAGCATGTGTCTGTGAAAAGTTTGTTTCTTATCAATTCTTTGATTAAAATCCCTCTTTCTTTATTGAGTTTCAAAACTCTTCCACTTGGTTTTGCTTTACAAATACAGGCATAAGAAAAGTAGCTCCAGCCCAATTGTTGACAAGACAAATGTTGGTGTCTTTTGCTTGGAAAACCAGACTCTGAGGTTTCTTCCCTCTTCTTCAAGATGATGGCCATCTTTTCAATCAGTGGTGCTGCTGTGACTTAATTTTGAATGAGAGATGTAGGCTTAGAGAGTGGATGACCCAAAAGTAGAACTGCAGAGCAAAAAAGTGCTTGCTTTCATCTCTTCCTTCTCCTATTCCTCCCTAAGCGCACTGCAATTAGGACAGGAAAATGTCTGGCCCAGCTGTCATGGAAGCCTGATTTATAAGTACAGTTTTGAAAATGAATATATTATGCTTTTTATAGCTACTGTCAACAACTACCAGGACAGAACAACTTGTGCAGCTGGCATGGGAATCCAATGTCAAAGCTCAATTTAAGAAAACATTCTGCTTTCTTGGGCAACTGTCAGATGTAACAACTGAATTTGGCCTTGATTTAATCTTGCCTTTCCAAATTCGCAGAGAAACAACTGTCTGGTTGGAACACAGGTGGAGAAAGTAGGTGGGGAAGGGTAAATTAATGACCAGCAGCACTGTGGATTGTGTTCGTGATACTGTCAGGGAGAGGCAGCATGCTTTGCTGTGGGGTTTTTCAGCTGATAGGTTGACATTTCTTCCCAAGCCAGTTGAGAGGATAGTTTGGTAGAAAATGGTTTTCTTGACCCTTGAGATTCTTGAGACTTCAAACACTTATATGCTCTGAAAGGGAAATATGAGACATTTCAGCTTAAAAGAGCAAAACCAACCAAACAGGAAGAGTCTAGATGCAAATACACCAAAGTGACCAGGGCACTCAGTGAAGATGTAGGCATTCATTTTATCATCTGTAATCATCTCTCTTAATACTTTAGCTAAAGGTATTGGATGTTCTGTGTGGGAGAGAAGAAAGATGGGGTAGTAACTTTTTAAGTGTTGTGGTAACTTTTTTATTAGAACAAATGTATTATCTTTACCCTACAAATTATTTGGTTAAGTATTTGGTCAGAACACATAAACAACCTGTACAGGATTAATATTAACATAGATACATGCTTTTTTCCATAGTAAATGTGAATGGGATGTAATGTGTTATTTTCAAACAGGAGTTTCTGGCTGAAAAATGTGAGAAATGCTAGCCTTTGGGACGAGATGTCAGATGGAGGCTGGAGGCTGTGTGGCATGGATTCTCTCAGAGCCCTTTGGGTGCTGGTAGCCTTACCTGCACATTTGCCAGATATATTTCAGGTTTATTGTCAGCACTTGTTTCAAATGAGTGTGAGGGTGACAATAGCCCTCAGCTTGAGGCACCACCTTTTTTAGCATAATAAATACATTTCAATTGCTAAAAATGAGCCCAAGAGGCAGAGATATATGATTTTATTAAATACAGCTTTTAAGAGAAAGCTTTTCATCAGCTAGCAGGCAAGCAAATTACTGTCATAGATGATCTGTGAGGAGATTGGCAATGTACCACTTTGGAGTGGGAAAGGCAGGAAAATAGCCAAAATTACCATTCCAGAACAAACTTGTTATGTAGTCATGTCATGCCTCCTCTCTGACCCATGGATTTTCAAAAAGAGAATCATTACTTTTATCATGGATTTTTCTGACCTACAGTTCATACTAGAAAGGCACCTCATTAGATTGTTAGCAGTATGTGCTCAAAGCATGGGAAGAATATTGTCAAAAGCACTTCACCTGCCTGCCCTCTCCTTTGAAGTATATCAGGAACTTAACTTCCATTCTAAAAGTAATTATCCTTTTATTTTAGCATTCTTAAATAATAGCTATCACCATTCAAAAGCTTTCCTATTCATTTCTCCCCTTTATGCTCTGGACATTTTTGTTAAAAGTATTTTGCATAAGTAGATGCTTAATATATCCTAAACCAAGATATATTCTAAGTATTCTGAATCCAAAAATAAAATAAAAGTATGGGTAATACTTTCTTCTGATTTTTCCATGCTGATTTAAAATAATATTTGCCGTGAAAACTCTTCTGCTTTGCTGAAAGCTGGAAATGTCCAGCTTTTAGTGGACACGCTAATATCCACTAAAAGTTGGGCATTTCCCTTAATTCCAGGTTATCCAACCACCTGAACATACACAAACATCAAAAGCCCTGATCCTGAAGTGGTCATGCATGAGCAAACCTGTGGAATTGAAGCTTGCATCTCAAGAATTTTCAAGTGAAAATGCTAAATAGGTGCATGTTCTGAAACTTGGAAAATTGATTTTACATCTAATTGGGTAGTGGAACTGAATTTTTCACAAAAGGGAGATACTGGAAAAAAAAACAATTTTTACACAACAAAGTGGTTTTTTAACATACCCAACTGAGATAAAATTTAAATGTCAACATTTTGGAAGGAAATGCCTTAAACTAGTCAAAACGGAACTATCAATGTGTGTTTTGACACTTTGCCATCAAAACAGGCATGATCCTATGAAATGTTTCTGTTGTGTTCTTTCAGCCAGCTTGAGAAACCACCAAAATACATCTGGTTTCATTTCATAAATTTAGAAATATCCCTTTTTTCTTTTATTTCCATAAGGTAATTAGTGGCTGCTTGTCAAACCCATCCCAGGATGATTAGATTAGCTCTTCATCTTAACAGATATGTCTGATTTTTTTTTTGTCTTTTTTTTTTTTTTCAAGTGCACCTAACCCATAAATGATATGTTTCTCTATGATTTTGATTTACTGCAAACAGCTGGTAGTTACTGTAACCTTTATCATCCAACACTAGTTTTTGCCTATGGTTTAATCCTAGGTTCTTTTGCTGCTGTATTGTACTGTCAGCACAATTGTTGGTATATATGCTAAGTTCTGGCCCCCATGCAAACCTAATTAATTTTCTCCCCTAGAAATATAGATAGCCTTGTGACTTAAAAGTTCTGTAGCTTAATGAGCAAGTATACTAGGATTGCCTTCAACCCTGGGTTTAACTGTGGGAGAAGCTATTAACTATTCATCTGCATATTCTTCATGATCATACTGCATTTGGCCTTGTCGCTATTTCTATGGCTTTGAGGTACCCCGGTCATGACAGAAACTGTTGTGCTATATAAAGAACTAAGAGATAATCCCTCCCCCAAGGAAATTAAAAATGTGTTCATGAAATGAGAGATATCAGATGATTATTGGCAGGTGGCAAGTACAGAGAGGAGTAAGGTGCTCCCCGAAAGCACAGGAGGCGGTGTGTCCAGTAACTGAGGTCCCAGCCATACTCAATTGTATTTTAGCTTCACATTAAACATTTTACAAAAGCTTGTAAAAGAATGATTTACTAAGGACACATTCACAAAAAATGTGTACTCTAGCAGAAAAGTGCATGGATTTGTTCTCACGTTGTTACTGCAATGTAAATCATAAATAAGGTAACAATTCATCCATCCATATTCAACTATGGGAAGAAGGATGAAGCAGCTGATCACTTACAATCATTAGTATTGGGCATTTTAAATTAAAGCAATGTGCAGCTCCCCATTTCCATCATTATGCATGTGCAAGAGTATCTGTATTACTACTGACAAGTAAAGTAATGACTGTGGTTGTACGTAGTCACGTTAGCTAGCCATGGAGACTGCTACTATATCTGGCTATGCAGTCTCCCATATGTACATGTAGAGTCTTTTTCACGTTAGTGCAGTTGCTATATATTACCCAGGCAGAGGTGCATTGGCTACAGGTTACAGATACCCAAGCCTATCAAGTACGTAGGTATCCGTATTCAGAAGTTTCTCCTGTTTCATTTTTTGCCCTGCATTTTTGAGTTGTATGACACTTTTCTTCAGATGTGGCCTAGCAAGCTCATAAATTTATTCTTGAGTTTCAGGAGGTCTCTGTTGGCACCTTGGGTTTTCCGGGAGAAGGGTGCTTGGGGTTGCAAACAAAAGGAAATGTTCTATTGGTTTATGAAGTGGAGGCAGCACACGTTTCTAGGCTTTGAAGAGCTGTTTTGACTAAAATCCTCAAAATAGTTGCCTTACCCTATTTAGTTTGGAATTGGAAATGATGATGATTTGTGTTTTTCTTAAGCTTTTGTGTTGCCAGTTCTGCTTTTCATGCTTACTATTCTTGCAGTAGCAGCTACAAAATCCTCCCACAAGCAGACTCTCACTGTTTAAATAGAAGACTCTCTCTGCCCCAAGGAATTTACAGTCAAAAGGCTGGGACAGACTGAAGGGAAAGAAAAGTACCCCCCGAACTGAGGAAGAGCAACAGCTTTTCCTAGTGCAGGGCTCTAGCCATGGGACACTTGGGGGTACGTACATGTGAAAGTTATTGCACCATCAGTTAGGATGTGAATTTACAGCTCGCTGGCTGCTCTACACTGACCTCCCAGGTGGGCACTAACTGTGAAGGTTTTTATTCCGCTGGAGCAGCTAGTGAGGAGTATGCTGTAAATGACTCGGTGAAAGCTGCTTCTGGCATAGGTTACAGCATCCTTGAGGCTGCTGTAACAGATGACCTAATTCTGTGTCTGCCCGCCTGCCTCCCTGCCTGTCCCGCTGCAAGTACTGCTCACCTGGGTACACATCTTCAGCCCATCGTGCTCTGGAGCTCTGAGCCACAACAAAATTCCATTCCTTTGGGGTAGTTTGTGAGGTTATGGTCCCTTCCAGTTTGCCCTTACCCTAACGGCATAAACAGTATAGGTGCTTCTGTCAGAGCTGCTCTTACAGCCTGATGTGTCAAAGTACTGGTTTACCTTAAAGCACTGGGCTGTACTTTGCAATTCTCCTCAGCTGTCTGTACAGCAGGGCTGGGGTTACGTCTGGAGGCCATAATCCTCTCAGTCACCCTGACTGGGAATCGGAACCCAAACTTGGCATTGGAATACTTTTCTCCAGTAATAGCCTTTTGCAAGTCTACTCTCAAGCATTCAATTGAAAGTCGTATATAATGAACATTGGCATTATAAATTGGCTGTAGCAGTTCTTTAGCAAGTAGAAGACATGTGTTCAGGAATCAAAAATGTTTTCTAATTGTGAAATTAGTTGTATTGATACTGTCTTTTCCCATTTATATGGGAGCTGTTTTCAGGAGGTTTGGTTATTTAGAGTGTAGTATTTAGAATATAGATTTATTTTCTTTCTGAAGAGTATACGAGCATTTGGGAGGAGCACCAAGAGATGAAAATTGTGTGTGTGTGTTTATGAACATGCCCATTAAGAGGGAAAAAATTACTTTGGGCAAATTCTGGAATAAACTACAAGACTCATGCAGTTGAAATCTGTCACTCGGCTGTGCAGAAGGACAAAACCTGCTGAGTTCCCTATGCCTCCCTGTCCAGTGCCAAATGTCTGTAGGACCTGCCTGCTGAAGGAAGGAGTGAGAAGCATTTGAGCATGCTGCTATTGCCAGCAAATGCTGAGCTACTGGTTATATTCTGAAGGATGGGTAATTGCAAAGCACTGGTATCCTCTCCTCGTTGCTGCTATCCAATTGCCTGGGTGCCCAGAGGGATTTACTGTCAGACCTGTAAAGATTTTGCATGGATCGAAGACTTTTTAGTCTGGCCTTGTTTCATTTTCCTCTGTCCAGCTCTGTGATAATTCATGTGGAGCAGATGTTGCTTGGCTATCTATGCTTGACTTTCAAGTTAGATGCTCTTTATCTGTCATTATATATTGATTGTGTAAAGAATATCTCAACTTTCTGCACAATAAGCTGTGTCAAAATTGTTGCAAGTGGCAGTAAAAGTACATTCTGTTGTCTAAGGAGTTGCTTGGTGTTCTTCCAGCTTTTATCCCCTGTATGTCCTGTTTGCATTTATCATCCTTTATGCTTTGTCTGGTATACTACTTCTCCAACCAGTGGCTAAACCTTCAGCTGGATGAATCAGCACAGACTTCAAACACAAGCATTTTGGCACAATTTCCTTTCATAAGTTCCAAATCCAGGAGTGAATTGCTATTTTAAGATAAACATTTTAATATTCTTGAATTTTACATTTGGACTGACCGTTGTCGAACAAAAGCTTTGGTAGGGAGAACTGCTAGTTACGATTTGACTTTCTTAATGTGGGCAGCAAATGCAGTTGGGGGAAAGCTCTTTCTGAGTACAACAATGTTGTCTGCAGTATTCTTTCAGACTCATTGTTGTGAGAGTACAGTATGCCTGCCTGCAGTGCTGCTTTTCTTCTCTTCATTCTAAGGCATGCTGCATGCATTTCTCATACTTTATGTACCTAATGGTGAATGTGGAATCTGAACCTAAGGTTTAATTAAATGTAACAGTGCATATAATCTCCATTCTAGGAACGGAGAGCTGCTATATCTCATAAGATGAAACTCATACCAACCCAACTTGGTGCAGCCCCAAAGCACTGCAGAAGTCTCTGCAGTGCCAAAAATGGAAGAGCCACACTTAATTCTGTTCTCCTTCTGGGCTAATGCAGTCAGGCATCTCTGCAATGCACTAGCGAGTGTTTCTGCTTCTCAGCTTGATGCATATTTGTCTGGGCGTGTCTGTGCCCAGCATGCGCACAAGTAATGTTTTCCCTCTAGAAAACAGTTTCTTGAAATTCCTGAAAGGCAGCTATTGGCTCTTAAATACTGCTTTTAATAAGAGTACTGACAAAAGATTGTACTGTTAGGTAGGGTCCTGTTTTACCAGACAGTTAAAGATGGTGAAGATTGTGGGGGTCATGAGTTTAATTAATTAATTAATTTAATAATTGAGAAAACTATCTTCACTACCTTAAAAAAAAAAAAAAAAAAGAGGCATGAGTCTGGTAGTCTTTTAGCCACAGATGTTTTAAAATTACTTAAGTTCTTATCTAAGAGTGTGGTTACATTACTTTTCACTGCTCTCATCCTCTCTGCAGGAAGCCTGCTGGAAATGAATCCTCCCAGCATACTGTTCAGTAACTTCCCCAAGTAGACAGCATTTCTTTCAAGCAAAGCAGACACTGAGTTTTTGATTTAGCTACTACAATTCCAGTCTCTGTTGGAATTCTTAACATTTGTAATCAAGTATGCTAATAGAAACGTCTAGCTTTAGTTCGTACATTCCCACACTGTAATACATTCCTAACAAGATGTAGAAGTAATAGATAAATTCCAGTGCATGTAATGCAAGCTTGCCATTATCTCAAAAAAAACCCCAAAACAAAAAAAAACCTGACTGCTTTTCTGAGATATTAGCTTCCTGATGAAAAGAGCTTTGTCACTTGTTTGTCATTTTAAATGGGAATATAAAATGAATGATCAGGTAGGTTCTTCATTACAGTTGCAACAGAGGAATGAGCTGGTCATAGTTCCAGCACAGGTGTGAACTTCCACGGCTGAAATAAATTGGTCAGGATGTTTGTACCTGAACTGGAACCAGCCACACTACTTCCTTCAGTTTTGCGAGTGTAGGCTCTTAAATGCTGAATCTAGTGCCTAATGGTATTGCTCTGTGTACCCATGATGGATGAACAGAAAGTGCTATGCAATTTGCATACGTAACTGTTTGAGAATAAGTAAAGCACAAATTTTCTACCACTGATTTACTAAAGCCATGATGGCATCTTTTAGAAGCTGTGCCAGCTGAAGAGGAGATTGCTTATCTTGCTTATCTTCTCCCTCGCCCCGACTCGCAGAGGTCAGCGCACTTCGCTCGGCTGCTTGCTGCCTCCTGAGCAATTTCGGGCGAAATGAGCAGGTTTGCAGGGAGCTGTGCTGGGAAAGGTGGTGTTGCCAATCCAACCCCCGCTGAGTGCTCTGAGCCAGTGCCAGGAGCTTTATGAAGGCAGCGTAGGCTGGAGTAGATAGTTGTTGCCCATCCTCAGATCTCCAGTAAGAGATATTTTAATGTGTCCTACCTCCCTCTTTTTAAAGCATGCTCATTCCATAACCCTCAGTCCCAGTTAAGGCCCATGCAGGCCCCTCTCTAAAACCCTGGCTTAGTTTGCATTTTTGTGCAACTGTCCTTGCAACAACCCCCCCATCTCCCAGGGCACATGCGGCCAGGGTTGTCACTGGTATCCTTTTTGCTAATGAAGTTGCATGCCTGTATTAGAAGGATTTGTCTGGAACTCACCTTGGAGATGGCTCTATGCTGTTTCATTTTACAAAACAAGGGGAACCTCATTCCCTTGTATGAGGAGAAAAGCATAATTCTGAAAACTCCCTCTGTGCAGAATGAGAGAGGCCTGTCCACAATATTTGTCTACCGAAGGCTGATGAAAAACTGCTTATTCATCTTTCAGTATTTTTTCAGTAAAACCATTTGCTTTAGCCACTGACATGCAGGGCATGAGTAGTTGTTTCAGCTGGTACAATCATCTAAGAATCTCCCAGGATGATTTCAGAAAAACAGGTTTTTACAAGATTTTTAGTTTCTTTTATCTTGCCTATCTCATGTTCTTTTTATATTCTATTCTGTCTTTTTGATAGTTTCAGTGCAATTATAAGTGCTGTGTCACGTCCAGCACCAAAACAATAGCACTGCATTTTTGTTCCACCCTAGCATTTTGGGTCTTTATTTCACAATTTGTACAGAGCAGGTAGCTACTGAAGACAGGATTGATACCAGAGTGAATCCCCACCCCCACCCTCTGAAAAACACCACTCCCATGCTGGTGAAAAAGTGTGCATCCCAGGTATTCATATGGCTCTATAAAAATCTGATAGTAAATGTGATCAGGTGAATTGTAAAATATTTATAAGCACTCAGTGCTATAGGATGAATATGAATAAGGGATGCTGGCCATTCATCTGGGATAGAAAGATGTCTCTTTGACCATCCGTGCAAGTTGGGCCCTTGAGAAAGGAGTTTTAAACATCTAATTCATTTCCTGTATATGCCTAGCATACCTGCTGTAATCCAATATTATTGTTGAAAGGTTCTTACTACGGAGTAAGTTGTTAAGCAGCTATGTCTAAAAGCCCTTAACCTTCACTTTTCATTATACGTGGCAAGAAAGGAATGCCTCCAGCTCTCACCTGTCCATTCAGGTATACTGTGTGATTTGTAACTTCATTGGAGAGGATCTCTAATGAAAATTTCTCTTTTATCCCTTCATTTTCATTGATTTTATCCATAGGAAATAATTTTCACATCTGCTTGCATCCTATCAGCAAACAAATGTCTTCATTTACCCTAGATTTTATTAAGAAAAAAAACAATTGATTTTTGATCGGATTCCTATATCCTTTAGCCACCCCTAAAAAACAGCTCTTTTTAGGATTTTTCTCAAATTGCTACACTTCTGTCTTTGCACCAGGTCTTAGACCTTGGTAGGCAAAGTGCAAGCTTGTAGTGAAGTGTTTCTAAATACAGTTTGTATTGTTTCCATTTTCTGACTTGACTTTTATCAGGAAGCAAACGACATGAATGGATATTTTATGCTGTAACTTGAATGACTCCTAAGGAGAAGCTTTTTGTTGTGTGTGCATTTCTCTAAAGCTTTGTGCAACCTCTTTCTCTTTGATTCTGGCCCCCATCTCTACAGTGAAAACATGATCACTTTGATATCAGCTGTAAATCAGCATTGTCAACTAGTTTAAGGTAGATACTGGATGTAGAATTTGTAGACTGAAATAATAAGTGATTGTTTATGTTATTTTCATATGAATTAAGCAATGAATAAGGTCCCTTTTTACTGCAGTGGGAAGGGAAACAGCAAGGCACAATGCATAAGCATATTCTTGTCTGTGTCTTGGGAAGAACAGGCAATGAAATGGTCAGATTTTTTAAATTGTGTTGTATGGTGAAGTATGCATCGGGAACAAGATGTTTACAAATGAATTTTCATCGAAAATTAAAAGCAAAAGCCAAATTAAGGGGCAAGAGTTCAAATTAGTTAACATGCTGAAGGAGATCAGTGTTGAGCAGCCAGTTAAGCCAGTTTATTCCATTAGTTCAGCCTGCTGTTAATTGACAATGCTTGGGTCTGTATAAAATAGAGGTCTGTTTTTTCTTGCAATTATAATTTTGAAAAAAAGAAAACTGTAGATTTATGAACTTCATGATTATTTAATTATTTTTTCTTATAAATTTTTAATACCGCCTTTCATCCCTGATAAATGGTAGTAATACCTGTGTTCTAGTTTTTTGTAGAATTTGATGGAGATACTTAAAATAGGTCACTGTTTGCACAGTCTCGTATGGATTCTGCCTGGATTACAGTAAGGTAAGTTTAAAAATTTACTTTATTGTTTAACAGCATCACCATAAGACTTGAAATACCTAAAATAGAATGAAGGCTTGTTAGAGAGTTCTGATATGATGAAGAGCTCATTTATAAATTTTTTGTGTCTGGAAAGGCTTGGAAAGAGGCTCAAATAAGACTAATAATTTTGTCTTTAGTGCAACAACTAAGATATGTCACCTATCACCTTTGTGAATTGTCCAAGTGAACATAAAAGCATTCACTGAGGCACTTCCAACTTACAAATAGTTTTAAAGGACTACAGGACTGGGAACCCAGTCTTCACCAAGTTTAAAAAAACCAACACCCCAGTCTTTTCAAATTGCAGTCTGTATGGTTTTCTTGGCAAACACTGCATCCCAGACATAACTGGCTGGACTTTCCAGGGAATATTTTGTTATATCAGAAATAATATTTCTGTGAAGTATTGGTGAGGAACCTGGTGTTCTTGTAATCTTGGATGTGTCAATAAATCTCTTTCCCTCATATTAAATATATAAGGCTGCAAAGTTTATATATATACATTAATTCATCTCTATTTCAGTGTTTTGCTTTGACATTAAAATTTCATGGTCTTTTCATACAACTTTAATCGGTGCTTTTTAAGTTAATACAGACAAAGCTACATGAGAAAAATGTCCAAATTGAGAAAGCTGACAGGACATTTCGTTTACCTCCCTTCCTGTGATACAGACCCATGCTTGCTGTTTCAGGCAGAGTTGCCTATTCCAACATTTTGACTCCTGGAACTAGCAGTCCACGAGCTGCTGTCAGCTGGGGTGGCTGGCTGGGGGAATAGTGGATGTCAGTCCTCCAGGATCAGCAGTTAGACAATCTGCAAACAGTCAGTAAAATACTCGAAAAAAGTTGCTATAATTTCCATTGGTATTTTGTCCAAATAGGACCAGAAAATTTCTCCAGATGTTTACCTTGTTCTGCATAAGTGAATTTAGGGATATACCTTTCTAAGTGAAATCAGCATGAGAAAGCTTTGGAAAGAAACAGTCATCTTTTCTTTTTTTTTTTCTTCTGTGGAAATAGTACTGGAATCTAGTGGAAATGGACCATTTTTTAATGATTTAAACCATGCAACTTTGCTATGCATTATTGATTATGGCAAACAGAGTTAACATTTCTTTTTCTTCATACCAAACACTGTGCAGTGAGGCACACTAATGCAAGGAAAAAATATGGGCAGTTAGTGAAACAAAAGTACAGCAAAAGCAAGCTAATTGCTACCTCAAAATATGTTAAAATGAGGATTTCAAAGCCCTATATAAAAGTTTAAAACATTGGTATGGCTAGTCTTTGTATTTCCTCTTCTTACATCGTCAGTACATACTTTTGAAGTGTGACTCGCATGGCACACGCAGCCCAGTTGGATCACTTCTTATATGTGACAAGTACTTTTGTGAGCTGTAGAACAGAGCCTGGTTTCCTGTAGCTTTGTGTCTCCTGATTAGATAATCTCATGTTTAATACTTTGGAAACTTTGAAGCTTTTCTTTCATTTGAGGTATTCATAATATCTCTCTCTCATGTCAACTTGCAAGGGCTTAGTATTGTACCTGAGATCATACTTCAGATTTTCCCTTATGGAGATATGAATTTGAGTCCATTTCTTCTCCCCAGGACCTCTGTTTTGGTGTTGTTTGGAAGTTAAAATTTTCCAAGACTGTATCTTTGTCAAACTTTCACCCAGGACTTTTTAAAAATTATTAGCATGTACTCAGACACCCACGCAACCACGTCACTTTCATTGCTTGTGGAAAGAGAGAACAAAATTGCAATGACACTACCCTGTTATATATACATGTGAAATAAAATTTATGCCATTGTCAACATAAAATTGTTGCTCAAGTCAATTGTTCAAGTCAATTTTAAATACGTGACTTTGATAGCTATACTGTGCTTCTGTTCAATGTATTTCTGCCAGTGGGACATTGAGTTTTTATTTGCCTAGTGCTATCATGATCTTGGATCTGTTTCACCAACACTTTTTGCTGTCTGCAGCCTTCTCATACCTCTAGACAGATGTTGGGTTCTGTTTTCAATAATGATAATCAGAAATCTTGAAATAGAAAGAAAGCAAAATTAAAAGAATGAAGGGGGTCATAAAAGTTTGTCTCAAATTTGAGATTTAAAAAATATATACTTGATTGGATTTTATGGGAAGGAATTTCCAGGAAGCTAACCCCAAGCCCCCACCCTCAATTTGCAAGCTGCCTGCCTGTCAAATGCTTTTTAATCTTCCTTTTTGCCTGCAGAAAAAAAGGATCAGATACCATTAAGAATTTCTCAAAAAAGAATGAAAGGTTTTGGGTAAAAATAGAACTTTCCTGTAAATTTCTATTTTGTGGAAAAGGCATTTCTGCAGGTAATCATTCTAATGAGAACTTCTTGAGTCACTTTATCCAGCATCTAGGGAAGATAGGCCTATGATGCTCCATAATTTGAAACTGTGTCCTTAAAATTGAACCGTGTAATCTGTTTTCAGATTCAGAAGAGAGAGGATCAATACTGCAACAGTGATTCTCACCCCTAACACCTGTGGCCTTAGATTCCCTATGTATATTGTTACAGTCACAGGCTAGATGGACGGTCTGTAGAAAGACGTATACGTGGCCATAACAATGTAAGGTTTTAGTGTTTAGCATGCTACACACAGACTCCAGAAACCTAGATTCAGTCCCTGCTTTTTGCTCTGTATGTATTTAAGTAAATGTAGTACTTTGGGGCTCATTTCCTACCTGTAAAATAATATTTAATAATTTGCCTCAAAGGAGCAATGGCAAATTAAATTAAAAAAAACCCTGTCCTGGTTTCAGCTGGGATAGAGTTAATTGTCTTCCTAGTAGCTGGTACAGTGCTATGTTTTGAGTTTGGTATGAGAAGAATGTTGATAACACTGATGTTTTCAGTTGTTGCTCAGTAGTGTTTAGTGTAAAGTCAAGGATTTTTCAGCTTCTGATGCCCAGCCAACAGGAAGGCTGGAGGGGCACAAATTGGGAGGGAACACAGCCAGGGCAGCTGACCCAAAGTGGCCAACGGGGTATTCCATACCATGGGACGTCCCATCTAGTTTAGGAACTGGGAAGGGGGGGGCAGGGAATTGCCACTCAGGGACTGGCTGGGTGTCGGTCGGCGGGTGGTGAGCAATTGCACTGCGCATCATTTGTACATTCCAATCCTTTTATTACTACTGTTGTCATTTTATTAGTGTTATCATTATCATTATTAATTTCTTCTTTTTATATTCTATTAAACCGTTCTTATGCCAACCCACAAGTTTTACTTCTTTTCCCGATTCCCTCCCCCATCCCACTGGATGGGGGGGAGTGAGTGAGCGGCTGCGTGGTGCTTAGTTGCTGGCTGGGGTTAAACCATGAAAAAACAAAAAAAACCCCAACCATGAGGCTCTTGGCTTTTCTGGTAATGGGAGCAGCTGGAATTGTCTAAGAAAGTGAACCATGTCAGGAGGATGATCTTAGCAGCACAGTCTTTCCCTTACTTATATTTTACCTTTTCCAAAGCTGAATCTAATTCTGTTTCTCAACCATTTTTCTTTCCTGATCAACTCCTTTTGCTTCAAATGTTTCTAAAGAGACAAACTCCAGTTTTTCTACAGCGAAAATAAATGCAAAGTGCCAATTACCTCTTGGGCCACCTACCTAATGAATATATGAAGTGGCCAAATAGATTTCTATAGTAGCCCACACAGTATTGTTTCTCCTTCAGTATCCCTCACCAGGTTGCTGTACTGCTGTTATTACTTGCTGTTAGCTTCCCTTATCTATGTTGCATTCAAGACAAGTCACCCTGGATTTATATTTTCAAGTAATGTTTTGTGACAAGCTGTGTGAAGTGTACTCCAGAAGTACAGACGCAATTGCATTCATTGCTTTGTCTGTTACACCAACTTTTCTTATTCTGTTTTTTAAGGGGGAAAAAGTCATCCTTCTAGGTATGGCTTCACGTCCATCAGCTGAATCTGTGAACTGGATTTGGCATGCTACAGCTTTCCTTTCTGCTACTGCCTTGTGTTATGTTTCTGAAAAAGATGCAGAAAAGGAGCAGGGACCACTGTGCATCACCATTTTTCTAAATGGCATTTGGTATTAATGGCAGACAAATGCAGTACACATGCATTACTGTTACAACACCCTGTGGGCCATGAAAAGCATTGCAAAAGCAGATGTTCTAGGAAAAGAAAAGAGAACACATAACTAATTTAAAAGTTAAATCAAAATCTGATATGTTTTTTCTGGGTGACACATAGTGACCACAGTCTCAGATTTTACAGGGCACTCCAAGCCCTGTAAGCCAAGTAGTTAAATGAGGTTGCGACTACGACTGAGGTGGCCTGTCCAAGTCAGGACAGACTCTCTGGGTAGCCCTTTCAGTTCCTGTGCCTCATAGCATCACAGGGGTTTGGGTAACATGCTCTAGCCTTTTGGTATCTTACCCAATGAATCCTAGACTGGCAGGGATTTAGCCTCGTCAGTGTGGGGGCTGATTGGCTCTCAAGGACTTCTCTGCACCTTTCACTGTTCAAAGGGGGTCAAGGTATACGTGAAAATCATTCATAATTTCCATCAGGTTGTTGACAAGACTACACACTTTATTGAAAGCTAGGTTCTTCATCATCTCTCTTGTAGATGATTAAGTAGAAGAGAGGTTTCTATGGTCTGAAAGATAATGTCTTTACCTATTTGAGGTGAAAACAAATGAGGCCCTGGAACTGAATGCCTTTAGTTTTGTTGTTTTCTCTAGCTGTAGCACATATTATGGAATTAATTTTGATCCAGATCTTGACTTTGTTACCCAAAAATGTTTCTAATTACAGAAAACATCAAAATACTGTGTCTTTGTAAGTGAAACATAATACAAGTTTCGACTGACCCTAAATCAAGAGACTTTTTTGGCAATTGATCTGTATTGAAAATGTTTTCCTTATTTAGAACAGAAAATGGTTCAGTCTCTTTAAAATGTTGTAAGGAAGTATAAAAGTTATGTTAACCAGACAGAAGGAGTTTGCTTTAGTAAGGAGTTGGGGGAACAGAGTTGATCTATATTTCTGATATATCGTGAGTGTGAAGCAGTGTCTGTGGCTGTTGCTTCAGACTGCAAGGGTGAGGCAGAAGTGGCTGAGTATATGCTCAGGTCTTAATTTCTTTCCCTAATGTGGGAAAACTTTGGGGTTTAACTTCTTTTCATAATGAAACAAAGTGCATGGGTTCATAATGAAATGAAGTGCCTGTGATTCTCCTCGGTGTGAATATGACTGTCTGTATTCTAATAACTCTTTGACCTATTGGCAGACTTCTGGTAAGCTTAAGTTGTTGAATGCTCTTAAAGATATTAAATACCCACATGTCATACGCAATTAGTTGACTAGAAGAGAATGACTTCTGTATTTTAATTGAGTAATGTGACAGCCCATTTGTCAAAGGGTCTAGACATTGTCTTTGAGAGGAAAACTGCAATGTGAGATCACACTATATATTAGGGATCAGAAAATCTAAATAGAAGACACAATGTACACCTCAACTTTTGGAAAAGTCTCAGCAGAAGTCTGTATATTAGTAGACATCAGAAACCTAATCCTAAAGACCTCCAAACTGGAGACTACGCAGTCTCTTCAAGACAGCTATTCTAGTGCTCCATTTCTTTACCAGTTTTGTAGATAGATGCTGCATTTACTCTTTTTGGTCTTTTTACTGTGTACACCCTTCACAAATTTTTAAAGGTAGTGGCGTCAGCTCTTTAAACACTTTGGGATAGAGTTTGCCAGACCCAGGTGCTTTGAAAACTTTACAAAGAACAAGACTGAGTAGAGCTATACCTGGTTCCCTTCACATACACCACATCATTAATTTCTGAAGAGGGAGGTCAAGTATCAGGAGACATATTAGGAAATCCAACTCTTAAAATATGGGATCTCAATGGAAAATGGTTCCTATGGGTATTGTCAAGTTAAGCTGACTAATCTTTGAGGCTTTAAAGTTTTTTTGCCCCTTGTTATAACTGGAGATGGTTTAGTCAGCTTCTCTAAAGATGGAGAGCTTAGGACCTGTAGGATCTATTAATCCCTGCAGACTATAAAGGTAAATCCAGTCTGATTGAGGTAGTGTGGCACTCAAGGATTTATAATGCCTGGGAGGAAAAAGAAGTAAACCCCTGGGATTGTTTAAGTCTCATCCAGAAGTCTGGAGTTGCACAGACATGAAGCATAGTAAATGGACTTCTCAAAATGCAGACCAGATCATTTTGCTCTTAGTGGAAGTGTTTAGGTTCTGCTGAAGCCTTAAGGGGAATAACTTATAGTCATTTTGCTTGCCTTGTACAGAGCTGCTAGCATCTGTATGTTAAAATCTGTTGCACCCTCCAAACTTAAGTGAGCTGTAGGTGAATGTTGAGAACACTTGAGTGATGAAGAAGTTAAGATTTTTAAATCTTCCAATGTGAGAGTCATTCATGCTGACAGTGAAAAGTCAAATAGTATGCCACAGGATATAGCATATATTCTGAACTGGCCGAATGAAACATGCCTGCTGTTGCATCTGGTTATAAAGTGAGAATTTCAAGTTTAAACTCAGACCAGGGTGCAAAAGGAATTATGCTTAACGTAAAGGTAAGACATAAGAAGCATAGTAATTCTGAGTGGATTCCATGTTTGGCATACGAATAACTGGTGCTCTACATGGCAGACATTTTGCAATCAAATTATTTTTACTTAAAACATGAAAATATTTCTGTCAGTACTGTGTCATGAGGGTCATTTCGATCTTCTACACCCAGGGAGCACAGAATGCAGTTTTAAACAAAATTGGTTCCAATACATTGAAAGCATCCATGTAAGAATGCATTTTCCATTGCAAATCAAATTACATTTTTGGGATACTAAGCTGATAATATTTGAAAGCCTCCTTACAGGAGTGAAAATTATATTCTCCAATGCTTTTCACTTGTATTCATACTGCCTTGCAGTTCAGTCAGGAGGCTGGCAGAGGAAGCATAAGTGATCATGGAGGTAGCGATCACCTTGAAAACTGGTATTGACTTTGCCTCCCTAGCAAAGGTGTGTGAGTGGTGGGTAACTGATAAATTAGCCCTTAACAGATCTTGCTTCTTAGGAAGATCATGCAGTTGTAATACCTGCTGTTACCATTAAGTCAGAAAAATGTAAGAATTATGGAAATGTGGTAGGCTACTAAAAAGAAGACGTTCAGTAACTTTTTCAGAATTAATCCTAGTTTTATGTTTAAAGTGAAGTAGGAAAAACATTTGCAGAAGGGAGCCGGACTTCTCAAAACCAAAATGGGACTAGATTCCTGGTCAGACAAATCGTGATATTGAGGGGCATTATTTAAAATAAGAGTCTGAAAGGAAGCTGAGAAGCACTAGGAACATTCAGGTCAGATAATAGCATATGTTGGTGATGTCAGTAACAGAAAGCTGAAGCTATACCTCAAAACTGGGCTTAGATTTCATTGGTAAAGCTAGGAGGGTTTTAAGCCTCCCCCGTAAGTCTCTTCTGTTCTTCTCTTGCCCACAGTGCTGGCAGCTTGCAGGATCCCTGGCTGCCACCCAGCAGTACTGCTCCTCTGAAGCTGCAGAAATGTTTTGGCACTGCATAGTCATCAGGTCAAAAAAAAAAAAAGGATTTTCCTTGGCTGCAGTCCCATGCTGTGGGCCCACCTGCACCCTTTGGTGTGGCGTGGAGGCAGGAGAGCAGGGAGAGGGTGTCCGTGCAGACCCCTCTCCCTTTTTCTCCAAACGCGCAGGGGCTGTGCCTGCTGGCAGTAAGCCAAGCTTGAAGAGGAGCAGATGGGAGTTCAGAAGCGATCTCTGAGAAGGAAGCTATTGCAAATAGCTGTTAGTTTACCCCTGAAACTTAAAGCTGCAAATTTTCCTGCAAAAAGTTTAGCTTTGGCAGAAAGCAAAGCAAAGCAAAAGAAAACAAAAAAGTCTCTTTCCACTTGGAAGTTATTTCGTTTGAGGTCTGTCAATAACCATTGTAAAATCTTCATGCTACTGGTCTGGAGAAGATCCTTCTTTATGCACAGGCTGCTAAAACATCATCTGCTACACAGTCACTTAGGGATCTCCTACCTTTCTTTGAAACATCTAGTATTCGTTACAGTCAGAAACAGTATACTGGAAGAAATGGCACAGAGCTGTGAGATCTAGTTTAGCTTTCTTAAATTTCACCAGATGAATAGCTGTGTCTGCAATTTGGCTAATGAGCAACACAAGGCAAAGAATGCCCTTGCCTTTCCGTAGAGATACTATGGGGTTTTCCAAGGAGAGCACAGAGCACTTTTTCCCAAGTGGTGAATTACCTAATTTCAGTAAATTGCCTCCCTTCCAAGTTGTACAAGCAACTCTTCTTTTATAGCTCTACAGGGAGATACTGCCAGGTGTTACACATAGTGCAGAAAATATATTACGATGCCAGTTGCTCCCAGACTAAAAAACCCCTCAACTTTCTTCTCTTTTAAAAACGAGTAATTTCATTAGTATTTTTTCAAGCCTATGAGCAAGCAAAGAATATCTCCCTGCATACCAGTTTCAGGCACAGCTCATCCTTGGTAGTGACTTCACCTAGAAACATTACTTTGTGGAGGCAGAACAGCACTAATCACTTGATTTGCCTTCCTCTGAAGTAGCTATTGTAAAGGTTGTTTGGGAAGAAGATAAGAAGTGTGAGATATCTTTGTTCTGGAAAGGGAAAAAAAGAAAGGCTTGTTGTGCCATAAAATGCAAACTCTTTTCTGTAATCTGTTTTCTTTGGGTTTTTTGGGGGGATGGTGGTGGTATCAGTTCATAATAAGAAAGAGGTGTAAGCTAAATTTCATTCATGTGCAGAAGATGGAGCGGAATCTACTTGTCCAGAATGTTCCTGAGCTAGATACGTGCTCATACCTAATGGTCTGATTCTTGAGAAATATTGCTGTCAAATGTAGGTGGTTGTTACGAGTGTTGCATATACAGAAAATGCTTTCCAACTAGTAGGCAGCCTCAGGAAAAACTAGGATTGTGTCAGTAGGAGGGTAAGGCTCTGTAAGGCAGCACCCTCTGGTCTGTCTTCCAAATGCAGTCTGCATCATTCTACCTCATCCTCCAAATCTGTTAAACGTACAGGTATAAAGATGAGCTTTTGAATGTGAAATGGTCCTGGGCTTCTGTAGGAACCTGATCTGGACTCAAAGGGGTGTTACCTTCATAAGACATTAATCACATAGTCTGTATCTCACATAATTGCATATTTTTGACATTCATATGATATTGCTCTTTTGCTGCACTTCTGTCATTTTCCACATTTGTTTCATGGGACTATTAAATGCTATTGCTTGTGAGATAACTAATTCATGGTTTCTGAAGCATAAATAAGTGTATGGTCATACTATATGAAGGCAATGTTCTATGCAGCTGTGTTTTAATTCCTGCTGTTACCTTTATTATTACTGATTGCTATTTTATAGTGAAGCTACAGTTTGGAATCAGAATAGGTATGCTTTAAATTAAACTGAACCAGAGCCTGGTACTAGCAGTATGTTTGTCCTTTCCAGAAATGCAACCCTGCAAAAGGCTGCTGCACAGTTAATCCATTCATATGTTTGAATGGGAGATAGTACGTGTATTGTCTTGAAAGTATTAAGTAAAATGAGTACCTGGAAGAACTGAGTAACTATTAATATGTACAGAAACCTTCCTCATGAGTAATATACTATCTGCAGATCTCTGGAGATAATTTATTTTAATGCAGCTTGAATGTAATATTTCTATTTGCAAACAAATTTGATCAAACACAATAAACATAGTGCTGGAGTCTTAATGTAATTCTGTTACCTATAAGCCAGTACATAAAACAGTAATGCAGATGCCTAACAAAAGGCAGAGTAGCTTCTTCAGCTTTGCTGATAAATATCAGTGTAAGTCATGTCAGTCTAATAATCAAGCACAAAAGTAAGGGAAAGTAATATCCCTAGTCTTGTCAAAACATAAATGGCATATAGATGAAGGTTGATGCTTTGAGCAAAAACGCATGCTAGGTATAATGTAAGGAGTAAAGATGTAAAGCTGAAATTAAAAAACTAATAAAAATATCCTTTGATAGCCTGATACACAGCATATCTTGGGAAATACAAACTGCTCTGAAATAAAGATCAGACAGAACTAGACCTGCCAAATATTTGGTTTGGTTTTTTGTGTTACCATACCTTTATTTAAGCAAACTAGGGGCTGGAGGATACCTGGGGGCTTTGAGTACAAGCAGCTACTATATGACAGCTATTGAAACACTGAATCTAACAGGCTGAGGAGAAATTTGATTTTTTTTTCTGCTGATCTTTCACCTTGGGTTTAATCATGGAACTGTAAAACTTTTAATCTCTAAAATGGCAATACTATTAGATAGCTTGGAAAAGTGTTGGAAGAGAGAAGAATTTTATCACAGCTCTAAAGTTACCAAATACTTTTATTTCTGCAGAGTGCAGTTGGTGGCATGACTTGGTAGCCAGTACAGTGCAAGTTGCATATGCTGATGGTTCTGAAGAGAAGACAGGATGGCAAAGGTAAGACTGCAGTACTAATCCTGGGTTATGTCTGCCATCGACATTTGGACAGGGGATCCAAAGACGGTTGTCAGGTATGCATTGCAAGAATATTAGAATAAATAAATGTGTGTGTGTGTGGAGCATTTAGGGGAAAACCACCCAACCTGTAAAAGGAAATTGAGTCCCTTGTCTCTACTGTTTCAGTGAATGGATTAGAATCTTTCTACATTTTGATTAGAAGAAAATTAAATACTTTCCCTGTCTGTCAGCTACGCACTATTTTTGCAAACATGTCAGTACATAGCAGTTGGAATCACTGAGAATAAAGCTATTTTGTGGAACACCCATTAAAAAAAAAAAAAAGCAGTACTCATTTTGTTTAATAAAAAGTGGAACACCTCCTGACTTAAAGGAATGATCTCAAATGAACAGGATAAAGCCCATTACTGTCACAGTGGAAATTCCTGTTGACTTTACTGACAGGAGGGTCCCACCCGTTGTGAAATCAAAGGAGTAATCAAATCAAGACAGATTAAGTTTCCACCAGATCATGCTGGCAGAAGAGCTCCATTCTGCTTGAAGGAAACATAAATGAACAGAAACTTTTTCTCTTCTCCACCCCTCTTATCATGCACAGCTTCTGAGCTTTGGGACTTCTTACTAGCTGTGTCTGATCAGGATGCAGCAACTCAAAGTAATTTCATGTTTATATTCTTCATGATGGGAGTTTTAGCAATATACTGGAATAAAAGGAAACAGTGTGAGTCTGACAAGGCTGCTGCTGGAACTTATTGTAACTTACTGCTATTCTTCTCTGTTATCTGTCTGCTTTCAAACATACTCCAGCCATAGGTCTAACTTGTCACTGTCATGTGCCCCAGCAGCATGGTCATTGTCTTCTTCGAATGTATGTGACTACACGTTTGTATTCTGTTGGGTTTGCACATTGGCATATACAAGACTAGAAAAGGGATCATCAGCTGCAGAAGTCCTATGCATGAAAATATTATTCACTTTTGTAGAATTTTTTCTTTCACTGTGTGTCCTTGTTGTTTTCTTTGAAAATTTTACCTGGTTTGGCTCAAAAAATACCCATCTGTTCTCTAATCATCTTGGTTCTAGCTTTGGAGAAACTGCACAATGTCAGGAACTAATCTGGTGTGTTGTATCTCAAATATTTTCAACTGAGAACTTGAGGAATGACCTACCTGGGGCAGCACCCCAGAGTTAAGGACATGCTGTGCTACAACAGCACATACAGCTGTTCCCCAGTCTATCCAGAATGATAATTTCTGTTATTATGTTCAAATCACTAAATTATGCACTTTGAATAGGCTGCGATTTGATAACAGATATAGGACCCCTTGATCAGTCAAGGTCATGATATTGGAAGGTCCACTGAAAGCAAACGAACTACTCGGTATGTACGAAGCGTATACATATGAATGTGTGTGTATAAATGTGGGACTTGAATATGTGTAGGTTTTGTTGGTGGATTATCTTAAACTGCTCTCAGTATAATGGAGTGGATTCTGTCCTACAGGCTGCCAGAAAGGAAAATCATTGCTAAGTAAAATATTCGATGGGATTACTTCCCGTGCTCAAATATCTAGCCAAATATCCTCCCTTATGAAACAAATTTCCTGCTCTTGTTATTTCCAAAAGTAAAAAATAACTTTACATAGCAGCTCTGGAAAATGGAGGAGCACAAGTCCGCATTTCAGAGAAGCACGATTATAGAATTTAATCTGAGTAGGCTAAACCTCTCAGGAAGATTGCATCTGAGTCTGTAAGACTTGGCAAACCTCAGAGAAATGTTTCTGCTTTTTCTGTTAAAAGCAGAAATATTCTTCCATTTTTCTGTTGGCTGAGAAAATTCATCTAATTTCTAGTCAGAGAAAAATGAAAGAATAGCCTGGCCTAAAAAGATTGGTTTAGTATGTTATATTTTATATCAGAAAAATGAAGGGCCTGAGAAGGTTTGTCTGTAACTCACCTTTTCCATTTTAGCCTTTGCACTGGCAAATTTACCTGAAAATCAATTTTTTACATTGAAAAACATACGTTCTGTGTCAGTAATATTCTCAAGCAATATAGATCTTAAAGAAAAATGCCAACACTTGCCAGGTAAATATTTGTAAAGAATAATCTGTCTGATCCCCAGGGAAACTGCAGA